>NC_056741.1:1873598411-1873718411 GCF_019279795.1 Protopterus annectens | reverse complement strand
TGTCAGAGAACCAGTTAGTACACTTCTTGTTCCTATAGAAGCTTCTACATATGTTGTTTGATGATTCTGTAGTACTTTTTGATAACCCCAAACATTCCCAGAGGAAGTAGTCTCTAAATGCCATATATACAGTACCTGAATAAGATCTCCTCTTAGATATCTATAGAAGTTCAGTTATATTAATCTCTCATAATAACTTACATTTTCACATCTATGGATGTCCCTAGTTCATTTCCATTGTACTCTTTCCAGTTTACCCATGCTTGTTTTCTTATAGGGTTTCCATATTGTTATTCCATACTCAAGTTAAGGTCTAATGTAACTAATAAACAATGACTTCATCGTTTTTGATTTCCTAGACTTTATAAATCTTTTTCTATAACCTATAGTTCTATAACTGTCATTAACCAATTGGTTGATCTGATTAGAAAAACTCATATCTGAGTCTACCCATACACTCAGATCCTTAAATGAGTCTACAGTTTAAATCACTGTTTGCTGTATTAAATATTCACATTTCATTTTATGTCTACCAAATCTCATATGCTTAGTTTCTGGTGTATTTTTCAGTATTTTATTCTCCTGTGCCCAAATGGTCAATTTAGTCAAGTTATTTTGCAGACATGCCTTATCTGTAATACATGTAATCAGTTTACCCATCTTCATGTCGTCTGCATATAGACTGTAGAGCACCTCAGATGAAAAAGTTAGGTTGGAAAGCTACAATCTATATAAGTAAGGGCCTAGGACAGAGCCCTGTGGGGCACCCTGACTGTACCCAAGGATTTTACCTGTACAGTTGCTGTATGGTACTTGCCATGTACTATTTGTAATCCATGCAACTATCCATCTTATCAAGAGTACATCAATATGTAGTTGCACTAATTTATTGATCATTGTTTTGTGTATGACCCTATCAAATGCTGAAGTTAAATCTATATAAATTATATCACAGCACAATTTTTCATTCATAGTGGTTATTATATTGTTATAGAACACCCTCTTACAGGTGGTAATAAATCTGTTTTCAACATATGCATGCTGGTATATGGTTTCAAGTCCCAGCCTATCCAATATTTACCTTCTCCATTATTTTTCCACAACATGAAAGCAGACTTAAGGGTCTATATGACTCTGGGTTTGTCCTCCTTCCCTTTTCCTTAAAGATGGGTTTAATAAGCGCTTGTCTCCAATCTTGAGGAATCTCCCCATATTTATATGACCTAGTGAATAATAGAAATAATGGTACCATAAGTTCTTGCTGAAGTTTTCTGAGGTCATTGTTACTAATTCCTTCTCCTCCTAAGCTTTGTTTGGCTCCAGTTTGTGCAGTTCTTCTTCAGTATAATCTAATGTGATTTCAGTATCTGGGTTTACCTGGATGTTACTAGGACAACTTAACACCCCTTTTGTGGAGCCAAACTGTTTTGCATAAGATTTTGTAAATATATGTACAATCTGTTGTGTCTGAGAATAAATTTTAGAATCTGCCCACAGTTTATCAGTTTGTGTCTTTACTCCTTCCACATCTTATGTCTCTATAAAAAGGTTTCCTATTATGCACAATATTTTTATATAAATTTTCTTCAATTTTTTCTTGATCTTGTCTCACGCTATGCTTAATCTGTTTGTCCAGCTTGTTCATTTCAGTTTTCAAAGTTTTAGTTTGACCTCTCTTCCATTTCTTATATTTTTGTCTCTCACCTTAATCACATATCTTGTTCTTATGGAAATATATCCCCCTGATGACATCTTTTTGATTTTTTGCACTCAAACAATTTCTCTTTCAAAACTTTCCCCATTCCATCTGCAGTTTTTCCACTGAACACTTTACTCCAGTTAGTTGTATATAGTAACTGTTTTGCTTCCATATAATCTGTAATTAACCTTCTGTACATTGGTTTCAGTTTGGCAGAATTATCTGGCAAAAAATTAACCTTCATAACCCCATGAACACTGCACATCAATGGTGGTAAAACTTTACTTGAAGTAACAGTAATTTCTTTAGAAACACAAACAATGTCTAGTATGTTCTGACCCCTGGTAGGTATTTTTACAATCTGAAGCAATTGTTGTTCCTGAATATACATTGTAAAAAATTTCCTTACTAATGTTGAATCAATATTATTCCAGTCCGTTTCTGGAAAATTTAAGACCCCAGCTAGTATTAGTCTTCCTTTCTCTGGTTTATGCTAGAAATGTATGAATTCCTCCAGGTAATCTGCCCTTGACTTTGGTGGTCTGTACGCTCCATTAATAGTTATATGCAGTAGGGTTGTCTTTATTGCCACAGTTACACAGTTTATAGTATTGATGTTTCACTGAACACGTAATAATCAAAGGTCTCATAACCATTGTTAATCCCTATCATAATACCTGCACCTGATGTTTGCTAGAATGTCTGTTACAGTAAAAACTTTTATACCCTGACAAAACTGGTTTCCAGTCATTGTTCTTTAACCATGTTTCACAAACAATAACAACATAAATGTTTACTATTAATGGCCCTAGTATTAACAATCATCAGAGAAGTATCAAACATTGCTATCTGTGAACTGTTACATTTTTGACCTGGTAAAAATCCTGCCTAGTGTTTGTCAAATATTGCAAAATACCTGCTGCAAAAATTCCCTTCAGTGATCTTGACAAATGCATGCCATCCTGTCTGAACACGTGTGCCCAAAACAAAGATCGGATGCTCTACACATTTCCATTTTTTAAAACAGGACATTTTTTCCATGTATATATTTACACAAAAATTATTTTCATTCACAGTGACCTGACTATCCTTTCTATAGACGATTTGTGAAAAATACAACTTAACACCAGTACAAAATATACTATCTAAGAGGACTGTCACTTCCCTACTAACAGTCAGACAATCCTTGCAGATGACATCATTTGTACCAAGATGAATAAAAACAGATCTGTACTTCCTTACATTAAGGTGTTAAGGCTTGTCTTACATCTTCTATTTTTGGTCCTGGCAAGCATAACACTATTCCCATGTTCATTATCTTCTCTGCAACTATAAGTATCAGTTCCTCTAATAGTTGAATCTCCAACTACAAGAATATTTTTGCTGGCCATCTCTGAAGAATCTTCAGCTTCTAATACAATAATTTCTGCTCTATCAATTGTTATGAAGGATAGATCTTCATCACCATTAGTCTTATTAATCCCACTGTTTTCATTGTGTATTAAATTCTCATCCAGCTGGTGTTGTAAATCCACAGCTTGAGCCATGTAGTCAACATCTGTCTTTTCTCTTCTTTTTTTGTTACAGTAATGTTCTTCAGTTTCTTCCTTTTCACCTGCCTCATTTTTCTACCTTCTGTTTTGGAAAAATGATTCTCTTTTCTGTAGACTAAAGGTTTTCTGATAGGTAAATATTATCGTTCCCTGTAACCTGTGTGTTACATAACAAAGCAGTATCCTTTTTAGTACGTATTCTCTTTACTTTACAGTCACTAATCATGTTCTTTCTTTTCCTTGTTTATTTGTTGAGAACTTCCTTTTTTTCTTCTTGCGTTTCCTTTTAAACAAACCAGATCCTCAGATGCTGAATACTTGCATCCAGAATTCCAGAGTTGTTAGGGACATTGTCTTGTTTCATAGGGGATTAATGATCTTTGCAGGCAATAGATGCCTCGTTTCCTAAATGCGTTCTATTTGTTCTTTGCCTAACATTATTTATTTTACCAGTCCATGCAGTCATCATTATTAAGTCTAAATGTATTACTTCTAATAATGCAAGCAAATCATCCGACTTTTGACACGAGGAACACAGATCACCAGTATTATCAGCTGTTACCTTTAAATATGCATAACATTTATTACACTGTACAAGATATTTGTGCAGTAGCAAATCATTAATTGCATACTCATTTAAGGAATCCTTATTCAGCTTCAAACAAATACAATATTGTAAAAAAAAAGAATAATCAAAATCAGTAATCACAGAATTTAAAAAGACCCTAAATCAACTTATATGACAAAAAAAAAAATCACATGAGCAATATACAACTGAATACTAAAGTAAGTACAGTAAAGTTGTTCTGACCATATAGTTCTACAAGCCAGACAAAAGTTGCAATTCCTCAACAGTGAAATTAAAGGTAAAACAACAAAGTATGAATGAAAGTAAATCTTAACAAGCTATCCCTTCTTACCTACAAACACTGATAACAAATAAAGCATAAATCTGAATAAAACGTCTCTTGCCAGTCAACTCCACAGTAAATCACAAACAAAGTTAGGATTGTTTAGATATGCTCAAGATTTTACTGGTGCATGCCCTTACTAATAGGAGATTATCACTCAGTTCCTGGATAGCATTGAGATTTATTGAATGAAAATAAATGTTCTAGCAGTTAGAATTTGTAAAGTATATTCACATTTGTCTATGGCAAGGTGTATGTAGCAGGGAGTTTCTTATTAAAGATTCTCTCCCCAGAAATTAGCCTCAAAGGTATTCATTTCAGTTTTATGGCCACTTGGTCATCAGTTCTCAGAACACAGTAATGAGTTAAGTTATTTACATGCAAAATATAATAGCTAAAAACTTCCACTGGGAATGTAAGGCTAGGCTACGTAATATCCTGACAGATCAATATCCTGGTAAGAGAAATATTTTACAATCTCAAAATACTGAAATCTCGAATTTCAGTATCTCGAGACCAAAGTTTCGAAACAGCAATTGCTCAAAACTGCAGAATATCGAAACCGGAAATGTCAAACCCACAGTAGTGATGGCATGTTAAGTAAGTGTGATTTATTTTAAGGGTTTTGGGGAGGGTTTGTGTGTATCTGAGTGTGTTGAGGAGTTTTAGGTGTGGGTTAGGGTAGGTAGGTAAGAGTGTGAGAGTATATGTGTTGAGAGTGGTGGTGTTTGTATGTATGTGATGTGTGTTTGTGCAAGGGGGGGGGTGTAGAATGTCTGGTGGTGGGTTTTCTGTTTTTTGGTTTTTAGTGCGACCTCGGAGTTAGTATATATAAGTAGGGGGGTGTGGTGTGCAGGGGGCTTGCTCCCCCTTTTTATAGGAAGGGTCGGTGGGTGTGTTTGTTTTGTTGTGTTTGTGTGTTGATATGGTTTGTTGTAGTGTCGGGAGGTAGGTGTATTTGTGTTTGTGTGGTGTATTGTCTTTTTTGACAGTCATGGTTTTGAATTTTGCAGTTTTGCGGTTTCGGGTTTGTGAATTTTTGGCTTTATAGTCTCGAGATGCTAAAATTCGATATTTCAGTATTTTGGGATTATAAAGTGAATCCCTGGAAAGTATCTAGGAACTCATGTGTGTTCTATGCTCTAATGGAGGGCAGTACTCCTGTCTAGCTATGTCCATCCATCTATGCACAATCCCTTTCTCCAATTTTTGCACATGGGGTTGGGGTGTTACTTCAACACTGATAATCATCTCGAGCCAATGGCCAATTTAAAGTGTCCAGTCTACCTATTGCATCTCTTTAGAATGTGGTAGGATATCAGAACACCTGGAGAAAACCTATACAAACAAAGGGAGGGGACAGTCTCCAAACAGAATGAACCCCAGGCAGGAATCAAAACGAAGAACCTCTTGATGTGAGGTGACAACACTAGCTGCTGTGCCATAGTGCTACCCATATCTATCTCTATCTATCTATCTATCTATCTATCTATCTATCTATCTATCTATCTATCTATCCATCCATCTGTATTAGTTCATATACTACATGGTCTTGATGGTCACTCACTGCAAATGATTTTCAATGTGAAGACCTTTGCCTTGGTATTGAACCAGTCTCTTTGTCTGACTACACAGTTTGCATTAAGGGTGCCTTGTCAAACCCAGTCTTAAACAAATAAAATACAGGAGCTTAATTAATGCTATGGATAGAAATCTGATCTGTACCCTCTGCTGATTTCCTTTGAAAACAAAAAGTTTGAATATCAGGATAGTTTCATTGGGCTGCTTTCTATATAGTGTTCTGTTTTTATACAAACAAAAAATGTCTGCATAATTCATGATTTTTCATTCCTGTTACTGACTGCCAATTCATATGTTGTTACTCATTCTGATCCACATTCACTATGAATGAACAACTTATTTGCTATTGTTTTGTTTCAGCTTATCTATACACTACATGGCTGCAAAACTTTTGATAAAAAGTCAACCTGATTGCATGGACCAATATCCAACTCTGGATATCATTGACCAAATAACCAAAATTAGTATTGAATCCAATGTCATCTCACCTTACACAGCCTACATAGCAGTCTATAAAGATGGCAAAGAACCTGTCCAGGGGACCATGTTATGGCAGGATGCCCCACTTGCTGGTATGTGGTTTCGCAATTATATTATTGGGTTTCATTGAACTTTTATCTACAGCCACTAAGATTTAGAGTGTATCTTTAGTGCTTTATTTCAGAGGAAGTTTATTTTACAATCATGAAACTCTGGCTTTCGATCATCTTGTCTACATGATATATATCAAAGGCTTCTGTTTGAAATTGCAGGCTGATTGGACGTATTTTCAATTAGTCTTGTGGAAGGTGCATTATACATGTATGAATCCATTCATAACAAGCCTGGATTATCTGTTGTGTAATGTTAAGTGTGCATTCGTAACGGAGACCTGTTTGGGCCAGAACTTTGTTCCTTTCTCAGCAGCTGCAGAACTCACCCCCTCCCCAGTATCTGAAAAGGTCAATATCCTAGATGGGACAAGATCATAGATGAGAAAAGAGGGCTGGTACCTACTTTAAAACAAAAATTTATATGACCCAGAGAACTTGCCATCATCATTTAGAGTATTTAATGGGTGCAGGAGAAAACTACATAATCCTAATCTGCCATCTGTCATGCTGTGCGAAAATATTCTCACAGGAGGGTCAACAAGTTCCTCATTGACTCATTTTGGCTCACTGTGGTTTTAGATGTCTGTATTTGGGTTAATGATCAGTCTATGGCTCTTAGTAAGGAACATCTTTATATTATACAGGGATTTAGGATTGTTCAAATGATTACCACCTTAGCTTATTATAATGGTCACTCACTGGTGCTTGATATTCCATGTTATGAACTCTGATTTGGTATTAAACCAATCTCTCTTTGTTTGACTACTCCCTGGCCCAGTTTGCATTCCAGGTGCCTTATCAAACCTATACTTGAACAAATAAACTATGACAACATACTGTAAGTAATATTTAGTATGGAAATCTGATTTATACCCTCTGCTGGCTTCCTATGGGGAGCAGTGCAAATAATCTTGGTCAGTTGGTTGTGGTTTCTAGCACTGCTATTACCTGTGCCATATTTCATATACTGTTGGCCCATACAGCTGTAGTGTGTTCTTAAGCTGAATTGCCCAAACAGAAATGGACACTGGCTGTAATATAGGTAATGGGAGAACTTGCCTTCAGAAAAGCAAGCAGAATACCTCCCCTTTAATCTACTAATCTGAGATTTCTCAAACAAAATCAATATTATTTGCTGGCTGTAGCAGAGCTGCATCTAAGTTACCTACTCTTGTTTTGTCAGATGGTGAATGGGCTGGGAAGCACAGCCTGTCTTATCAGTTGGAAAACTTCAACATTTTCCTGACTGTAAGATTCCTGAATGTTTTTGTTGATAAGATTGATTCCCTATCTCCTGAGATTGTTCCTAGTGCATCCAAAGAACTTGTGGTCTTGGTTTTGAAACATTTGGATGTGAGAGTGTTCAATCTCGCTGTTTGTTCTTACACCTGGGTTTGGAGCCGATCCTCGGCTCCGTGTCGGACGCTTGGCAAAGCTCTGCATCGAGAAGAAGCTCGAGACCAACCTATCTCCCACAATCCCCCTCTGCCTTTACCTCAGATCTAGTTTGCCGCTGCAACGTTCGCATCATTTTTGATGAGCTCGGACCACCTGACAGATAAGATTACTTTTATCTAACATTTTTAGATAATTTTTTCTTCTAGTTACCTTTATGTTTTGTGTGTGTGTGTGTGTAGTGAGTCGAGGGCTTTCTTCGAGTACGTATATATTTTTTTATATATATATATATATATATATATATATATATATATATATAATAAGTTAGTTCCCTCGGGGCTTACCCCACCCTCTAAACTTATAAAACTTATAAGACTTATAGAACTTATATAAGTTATAAAACTACTACTGGATTTGACAAACTACCGGATTTGACTGAATTTACTGGATTTGACATTATTGTTGGCTGTTACTGCCTGTTCAAGACTGTGTGCTGTATAGTCTTACAGGATTTGACTTTTATTGTTATTATGTCTGAGAAAGCTAAGTCAGGCTTCAAACGGTGCCAATGTGAACAGAAAATGTCTGTCACAGACAACCATAGTTCCTGCGTCTACTGTCTTGGCCCTCTCCATCTGCAAGAAGACTGCTCCATTTGTCATTCTTTCAGTGGAAGGGTCATGACAGATAGGCGCATGAAACTCATGGATAGAGGCCTTTTGAAGCCTGCATTCCAAGAGGCTCTGGATGCATCGGACCAGACATCTAAATCCTTGAAGGAATCGAAGACATCGGAGCCCATGTCATCAGCTCCGAGCTCTTCATTTAAAGTTCGCTCACCGGTTCCACAGACCTCGGGGCCAAGTGTTGAACTTTTGTCTGTTACCGAGCCTCGAGTCTTGGAACCGGTGACGGAGCTTCCACCTCCTGTGCTCTTGAGGTTGGCTCCGTCTTCGATTCCTTCAACACGTTCTTCTAGGCCCCTCTCCGACACCGATGTAGACTGCGTGGTGCAGAAATTAATGGAGAATACGGCCTTGTCCAAACTCATCTCAGTCTCTTCCCAGTTGGTGTCGAGACTCGAAGGTCTTCCCTTATCTCCATCTGTTCCTCCCCCGAGACCTGTTCAGTCTTCGGAGCCGGGAGAGGCTGATCTGATGATCGTGGAGCCCTCGGTGCTGGAACCGTCCTTCTCTCGGTCGGCACCGTTCACCTCGACTCCGACGGACCCATTACCGGAGTCGCGGAGCCGACGATCCATCCTTGGTTCGGGGACCGAGAGTCGGACCGATGTTTCGGTTCTGACTCTCCCTCTCGGTGCCTCGGCTCGGATCGACTCGGCTCCGTCCTCGGGGTCGATGCCCTCGGTCTCCATCTCGGGGATCCCTCCGCTTTCTTCGGAACCGAGGGATTCCTCGACTCGGGACCTGGGGGCCTTCGACCTCATGTGGAAGGTGTTGTCGACTCAGACAACCACTTCAGCAGAAACAGCTTCTTCTTCCCATAAAGGTCCATTATCCTCCTCTGCACCCACGGCTACGTCAAAGCATCGAGCACCGGTGTCTCAGCCGCCCCCAGAGGGAGCCCCCTCTTCCTCGGAGGCTTCATCAGATGCCCCCCCGAGGAAGTTCC
Source organism: Protopterus annectens (assembly GCF_019279795.1). NCBI lineage: Eukaryota > Metazoa > Chordata > Ceratodontiformes > Protopteridae > Protopterus > Protopterus annectens. Next base: position 1,873,709,044 of record NC_056741.1, on the reverse strand, counting down.
GAGGAAAAGGTTGTGTAAGAGGAGACACTTGGATTCTCCACAAGAATCCTTGACATCGGACACTGACTTAGATGAGTCAGAAGGGTCCCCGAAATCACCCTCAGAGGATGTCTCCTTTTCTGACATCCTGGAGATCCTAAAACAGAGAGGTGATTGGCAAGCCCTACCCCTTCTGAGGATGAGTCAGTCTTGCTGAAGGCATACGGTGCTCGCCCTTCTTCCTCCTGGGTCACTCCGCCTTGATGAGTTGATGGAACTGATTGCTCAAGGGCGTGGAGACACCTGACACAGTGGAGCCAGTCCCTAGAAAGCCTAATAAATATATTACTGCCCCTCAAGACAAGGCTTATCTCACAAAAGGAGTTCCAGTGGACGCTATGGTGGTGGCAGCGGCCACTAAAAAGGAGATGTCTGAATCTTCCTCATCTGTCCATCCGCCTAACAGAGATTCTAGGACTATGGACAGGTATGGGAAGCGCATTTTTAGTTCAGCGGCTTTTTCCATGCGATCGCTGAACTATTTGACCCATTTCACACAGTTACAGAGGGATCTAATCAAAGAGTTGGGAGATACCCTCCAGGGTACTACAGATGCTGCTGTCTCAGAGAAAGTTACAGCACAACTCAATACCCTTACATCTATTGTGAACTCGTCCATGAGGCTCATTTCATATGCAGCCGAAGGATCGAGTAGGGCTGCGGCTTTAGCGATTGCTCTTCGTAGACAATCCTGGATGCACTTATGTTCCTTTGCAGAAGCCTTCAAGTCTTCCTTTACTAACGCCCCATTTGACGGTGCCACTCTCTTTGGCCCAAAAGTAAAGGAGACCCTTACCCGGTGTGAGCAAGAGGGAAAGACTCTGTCTGCTGTCGGAGTCCATTTTTCCACCCCATCCAGACCGTACCCCAAAGGGCAACGTGGTGGAAAAATGTGGTTTTGAAAACCCCAAGGCTCTTTCCCAGGCACACAGGGTGATGCCCCCTCTAGAGGCAGGGGGGGGCAGAGGTGGAAGACGTCACCCTGGCGGCAGAGGGGGTCTGCAAAACCAAGGTGACAGGGATACACTCCCTGGGAAACCTTTCCAGCACTCCTGAGAGGAGGCCCAACTGTCCTGCTCTGGAGGCAGTCGGGGGTTGCTTAGCTTTATACCCTCAGGCCTGGCAAAGTCTTACATCAGACAATTGGGTAAAAAGCATTGTTACCAGAGGTTACAGAATTCCATTCCTGTTACCCCCATTTCCGCAGAAAAGACTCCCAGATGTACTGCCCCATCTGCGAGACCCTGCAGCTATAGAAATTTCAAAGCTGCTAGAAAAAAAGAGTCATCCAACCAGTCCCGGACCAAAGAGGATTCGGAACTTACTCAAGGTTCTTTTTAGTTCCAAAAAAGACAGGGGACTGGAGGCCAATTCTGGACCTTAGCAAACTCAATACCATCGTCAAGAAAGAAAAGTTCCGGATGGTCACGCTTCAATCGATCCTTCCATTCTTACAGAAGGACGACTGGATGTGCTCAATAGATCTAAAGGACGCGTACTACCACATCAAAATGGCCAGGGCATCCAGGGATCACTTGCGCTTCCGGCTGGGAGCCAGTCACTTTCAGTTTCGAGCCCTGCCCTTTGGTCTGACCTCAGCCCCCAGGGTTTTCACCAAATGTATGGCAGTGATAGCGTCTCACTTGAGATGCCTAGGATTCCAGGTGTTTCCGTACCTGGACGACTGGCTCCTTACTGCCACCACAGAGCGTCGACTGATTCAGGCCAGGGATTACACACTAGAACTCTGTGTTCATCTCGGAATTTCCGTAAAGTTTGAAAAATCTGTATTACAGCCATCACAGCATATCTCATTCATAGGAGCAGAATTGGATACGCGTTGCTTAATTCTAAGGCTTCCTCCAGAAAGAATAGCCTCTCTACAAAATCATATATCTCTTCTCCTGTTGTCCAAAAAATCCCCAGCAAAACTGGTTCTGAAAGTTTTGGGTCTCATGGCAGCTTCTCTCATTGCGATACCCTTGGGAAGACTGCACATGAGAGTTCTTCAATGGCTGCTATTTGCACAATGGTCATTCCAACAGTTACCCCTGACACACAAAATTCACATCACGAACATCTGCAAATCGCACCTGTCTTGGTGGCTTCAGACTTGCAATCTCTCCATCGGCCGACCATTTGTGCTACCCACGCCGACAGCTACGGTGACCACGGACGCTTCCCTGATAGGGTGGGGGGGGCATCTTTCAGGGACAGACAGTCCAAGGCGAATGGACCAAATTGGAGTACAATCAATGTTCTAGAGATGAGGGCAGTGTTTCTAGCATTGCAACACTTTTCTCCCCTTCTACCTCTAGGGACCATTGCAGTTCAGTTGGACAACATGTCCTTAGTCTGGTACATAAACAAACAAGGGGGAACCAAGTCTTATCAACTATGCAGAGAGGCCATGAGAATTTGGCAATGGGCAGAGTCCACGGGTCGCTTTCTGATAGCAATGCATATCCCGGGGTTATCCAACGTCATAGCGGACAGGTTGAGCAGAGCCATCCTGTTACCTCACGAGTGGTCCCTCAAACGAACAATTGCGGACAAGATATTTCGCAAGTGAGGCCAGCCTTACTGCGATCTGTTTGCGTCTCCAATGAACGCCAAATGCAGAAGCTACTTTGCCCTATTACCCCCTCCAGGGGAAGTCCCCAGGGACGCTCTGATTCACGATTGGCCCCCGGGCCTCCTGTACGCCTTCCCTCCTATACCTCTGATTGCAAAATTTCTACAGAAAGCCAACAACCTGGAGAGGACAATAATCCTCATTGCCCCATTCTGGCCTCGTCAAATTTGGTTTCCTTTTCTTCAGGCACACCAAATTCGGAAACCCTGGATCCTAGACCCGGAGCCGGATCTACTGACCCACTCGTCAAGGGCTCCCCACCTGTCGCTTCTCTCCCTCAGACTAGCAGCTTGGCTGCTCCGCTTCCCTTCTTAGCCAGGTCTGATCTACTTTCCCCTGCAGTTCAAAATATTCTAGTTGCTTCTCATAAGGCTTCCACTACAAAACTTTACACTAGTAAGTGGAAGCGTTTTGTACACTGGGCAACTACACAACATTTGGATCCCGTAATAGACCCACTGAACAGAGTCTTGGAGTTTCTATCCGTACTATTTCACCAAGGAGCTTCTCCTGCCACTTTGAGAGTTCAATTGGCTGCCATTTCAAACTTTCATGTGGGAGAAAATGGGGTGCCTATTATGGCTCATAGACTTTGTAAGGCCTTTCTAAAAGGGTCTTTCCATATCAGGCCACCAGTCAGGATTCCTACATCACCATGGAATTTGAACCTTCTATTATCACAGCTAATGCTACCACCCTTTGAACCAGCCTCTTCCTGTTCTTTGGAGTTTTTGTCATGGAAAACCCTCTTTCTGGTAGCTATCACATCAGCCAGACGGGTATCGGAACTTCAAGCTCTTTCCGTTAAACACCCATATTTGATCTTTCACCCTGATAGAGTATCTCTTCGCACTAATCCATCCTTTCTTCCCAAAGTTTGCTCCATCAATAACATTAATCAGTCCATTGAGCTTCCCACATTTTTCAAGAACCATTCCAATAAGTTGGAATATATGTTACACAAGTTGGATGTTCATAGACAACTCAGGTTTTACTTGGATAGAACAAAGGATCACAGAAAAACAGATCAGCTCTTTATAGCCTTTGCGGACATCAGAAAGGGCATGGCAGTTATGAAACAAACCCTTTCCAAATGGCTATCCGATTGTATTATTTTTGTTTATACTGCTTCTGAGCAGAGCTTACCTGTCAAGCCCAAAGGACATTCTACTAGATCAATATCTACATCCCTGGCTCATGCGGCCCGCCTACCATTGGACACTATTTGTGCGGCTGCCTCTTGGTCTAAACCACATACATTCATTACTCATTACAAAGTGGATAGGGTTTCCAGGGACAGGGCAACCTTTGGTTCCACTGTGCTCAGGAACGTTCTTCCGTGAGTTTCTCAGGATCACGGAGCTAGGGACGCTACCCAGGTGTAAGAACAAATGGCGAGATTGAACACTCTCACATATAGAAGTTATGTCCTTACCATAACATTCCATGTGGAGTGTTCATCTCGCCTTTGTTCTTATATTCCCACCCTCCCACCCTCAGGAAGAACATCCAGTTTAGGTGTCTGGTTTGGTTCTCCCGCTTCTGTTTCTCTCAGTTGTTATGGCTGTTTTTCAGCTATGCCTTAGCATGTATGTTGTATGTTCACTCCCGTTGGGTTCTGGTTTGTTTGCAAACTAGATCTGAGGTAAAGGCAGAGGGGAATTGTGGGAGATAGGTTGGTCTCGAGCTTCTTCTCGATGCAGAGCTTTGCCAAGCGGCCGACACGGAGCCGAGGATCGGCTCCAAACCCAGGTGTAAAAACAAAGGCGAGATGAACACTCCACATGGAACGTTATGGTAAGGACATAACTTCTATTTTTATGTAAGTTTTGATGCTTGAGGAGATCATTACCATCCTTTTGAATTTGTACTCTACAGCATGCAGTCTTGGACATTTCCCTTTATTTATGATTTACTTAGGACATATATGAGGAAAGGATTTTTCACCATCACTTAATATGAGAACTTGGTGACTCCTGTCTTCAAGAAAATACCTCTAAATCCTGACGTTCTTCAAAACTGCCACCAAATCTGCAACCTTCCTTTTATTCATGAAGTTTTTGAAATTTTTGTCTGTGTCCAACAATCTCCTGAACTCTATTCAGGGGTTTATAAATATTATTCAAGCTGAATTTTTCAATACCTAGTTATTCGATGTTTGCAAAATATAGTCTATAGCACTTTATCAGCCAAGTGTTTTGCATTATGGAATTTCAGTTTCAGTGATGTACAGTAACCTTACAGTTAGAATGATAAAGTTAAGATGTGTAAAGGATGGTGCCTACTTCATGGTAGCTGTGGGTGGTTACCTTCCTAGGAAATACAATTTGTTTTTCCTTCTTTTTTTCATCTTAGTTGACATTTGATTTTTGAAGTTGTGGATATATGTTAATCAGATGTTAATAAAGAAGTCATATACTAACAGTACTATACTTCCTTTTCTGCCCAAATTTCAGATTTATCATAGTACTGAGTCACAGCATTTTATGTAAGGTGGGGAGAAGGATCTGGCTGCACTAGGCACAAACTGTCAGGAGGCGGATTTAGCAGGTGCTGATGATGCATGAGTGCAGTACTAATGAAACAACAAGGATAAATAAATGCTGATACTGCATTTGCACACATGGCTGAAGCACTCAGCATGTAGAAACGGTTACAGCTGTAGCAAGTAACATGCTCCAGTTACAGGAATGCCAAAGATGTTTACTTATTTATTTATTTTTGATTCTCACATTTTTTGTTGAGGAGTTGGGAGTCTAGAGTTCTAAATAATCTTCTTGAGGTAAAGGATTAACACTGACAATCATTCCTGGTACTTATTTATTTATTTATATATTTATTTATTTATTTATTTGTTTATTTGACATTTGTTAACCAGGTTGGTCTGACTGGGCAGATGCCCTTTTTCAGCAGAGACCTGAGGAGAAAAGCTCCAAAAGTACATGAAACAAGCAGTAAAATAAGAAGGTCAGTAGTTACAATACAAAATACAAGACAAACAGGAAAGATGACAAGATAAGTAGATGTAAGTGATTCAAAGGGGATCCACTGTCTGTCAGCTTGGGATGACATGCTCGACAAGCCAAGCTGCTTCGCTAGAGATGACTTGCACCTTTCACCCTTAGGCTTTTGAATACTGGCCTAGGCACTTGCCACTCCCATAATTCCTTTTTTAAGCAAGACTCAAAAGACAAACCCACTGCCATAAATAGCACAAGTAACAGTAAAACTGAGGGTAATGCTACTCAATGCCAGAAGTCTAAACCTCAAAAGGCATGCACTCGAGGCACTCCTCAGTATGGAGGAAATTTATATATGTGCAGTAACAGAAACTTGGTTTAAGGCTCCAGAGAGCACCCCAGCACTACCAGACTGCAACTCTATTCGGCCACAAAACCCGGACCGAAATACAAAATGCGGGGGAGTATCCATATTCATAAAGGAAACCCACACCTCCAGGTTAGTGGCACAGCACGATGCTTCAGAGATCATCCACGTGCAAATAACAAAGAGCAAAACTGCTATTCAAATTATAGCTTGCTACAGATCACCCACCATGTCCCAGGACCCTCACTCTGCATTCCTGGAAACACTGGGAAACATAAAGGTCTTACCAAACACCCTGATATTTGGTGATTTCAATTACCCAAACATTAACTGGGAGAACTACTCAAGTACAAACTCCCTTGTCCAACATTTCCTAGAATTTATAAACTAAAGTGCCCTGGATCAACTGGTCAACACCCCCACTAGAGGTGACAACATATTGGACCTGGTCATCACCACCATGAGCGACCAGTATTCCACACCAGAGGTCAACCCCTTGCTGGTTAGATGTGACCATAAGCTAATCACTCTGGATATCCACATTCTGCCACTACCCCCAGTCAAAGAAACCACTTTGAAAAACTTTTCAAAAGCAAATTTCACGTTACTTAAGACCGAGGTGGGAAGTTTCAAAGCCCCCATGCTAAAGGATAACGCTGTCCAAGCTGCAAAATCCTTTACTAATGCACTGTACGGGCACTTAAAAGAATGCATGGATTGTGCTATCCCAAACAAAACCAAGACTCACTCCTCCAAGAAAAGGGAACCAGTCTGATGGACACCTGCCATAAACAAGCTATACAATAGAAGGAGGAATCTAGTACAGAAAAGAGTAAAATCCCAAGAAGGGAAGACATCCCAGATCAGTATCAGCAAGAAACTACGATCCCTCATAAAATCATCCAAAGTGAGCTTCGAAAGAAAAATTGCTATGGACTACAAAGATAACCACAAGGCATTCTTTAGCTATATCAAGAATCAAAGTGGCATTTCTCAGATCTGCTCGGAGTTAATGCAGAATGGCACAAAATACACTGAACTGACCTATATAGCTAACATCCTGGCAGACAGGTTCAGTGCAAACTTCATCCCCTCCTACCCCCAAAAGGGCCCATAACTATACCAGAAGAATGTAGTGCCCCTGAAATCACACACACTCAGGTTAAAACAGCCCTCTCTAAAGCCAAAAACACAGCGTCAATGGGACCGGACTGTGTCCCAGGCTGCGTCCTACACGAGCTCAAAGATGAACTAACCCCCCACCTAAACACACTGTTCAAACCCAGCCTCTCCACAAGCTACATGCCCACAGAGTGGTGCACAACAACAGTTATTCTGCTCCACAAAGGTGGAGCCACAACGGACCCCAGGAACTATCACCCTATAAGCCTGACTAGTGTAGTCTGCAAAGCTATGGAGCACATCATCATGAATCTCATTAACAGAGACATTGGGAACCTCCAAACATTGGACCTTACCCAGTTCAGCTTTGTTAAGGGCAGATCATGCCTTCTAAACCTGATGGACTTCTTTGAGACAGTTACCAAGGCTATAGACCAGGGAAAAGTGGTCCACACAGCCTACCTAAACCTCGCAAAGGCCTTTGACACCATTCCCCACTCAGGTATTATAGACAAGCTCACCAGCCTGAACATAAACTCCTACATCATGAGATGGGTTGCCAACTGGCTCATGGACAGAACCCACATGGTAAGAGTTGCGAAGCTAGGTCTGACTCTAAACCGGTTACAAGTGGTGTTCCCCAGGGCTCAGACCTAGGACCCCTCCTATTCGGCATATTCTGCATATATCAACTGGACACAAGCTGATTTAAGTATATTTTCTGCACTTATTTAAGATTTGAGTGAGTAAATATTGTGTGTCTTGGATTCAGTAAATATTGTGTCTCTGAATCTCTGCAGTTAGCCATCTGAGCTCAATGAAAGTTGTTAGACTGCTTTGAAATTCCTTTGTTAGTGTTAATTAGCTTGGGGGTTTCTGCTAGCATTAAAATCTGTGTTGGTTACATTTCTAGTAATCATTTTAAATCGAGTTGCTGGCTACTGAGACTTGTCTGCATATATCAACTGGACACAAGCTGATTTAAGTATATTTTCTGTACTTATTTAAGATTTGAGTGAGTAAATATTGTGTGTCTTGGATTCAGTAAATATTGTGTCTCTGAATCTCTGCAGTTAGTTCCCCACCCCCCTACCCTGTTTCTTGCTGTGGTGTTAATCTTGGTGGCTTTGGAAGTGCCCGCCCCTGCTGTAAATCTCTTTTTGCACACTCCTCCTGGACCCATCTCATTCGCTCATTCAACTGAGTAGTGAGATCATATTTTGATTTTGGATACTCTTACCAGTCCCATCTCCTCTGCGGTGTACAGAGAAAGCACTTGGGAAGGGCATTCCCCTATAGTATCTTAATCTGCTCTGTTTCCTTCATCTCAAAAAAAAAATTTGCACTTCATCTGCCTTACTGTATTTGTGTTTCTTCATACTTTATTATCCTATTTTGCTTTTGCCTCTTTTAAAAGTACTCAATTAAATTTATTCTGCTGCCTTTATTACTGCTTGTTACTAGCCTGATTAAATTGTAACTGTTATTCTAAGGCCCTTGGTTTAAGCACTTGGGCTTCAAACCAGTTGTTTTACATTAAGAAGGCTTGTGGTCTGCACTGTTGTGGCAGGACAGGTAGTATACATCCTTCTAAGTTGGGAACTGCTGATTGAAGGCTCAGTGTCTGTTATTCTAAAGTGTATTAGTTCTATGTTAAGGACTTGGGCTTCAGGCCAGTTATTTTACATTAAGAAGGTTTGTGGTCTGCACTCTTGTAGGAGGAGAGGCTAGATTCTGCCCTTCTGAGCTGGGAATTTCTGGTTAAAGGCTTATTGTGCATGCTTACTTATACTGTTTCTTTCTGAAATCGGTACACCTTATTTGCTGTAGCATAGACTACATTCAGGCCGGCTGGATCTAGCTTTGTTTGTATGACTTGTGCACTGACTCAGGCCGTCTTTTTTGGAGAAGGTTTCTCTGTACCCTAGTGGCAGGACTGTGCAGTTAGAACTTGTCTGATTGAAGACTGCTGGAACAGGGCTCAATTTTAAGCTTTTTAACTGGTTAATTGGGTAAAGTGTTGTTTTGATTGTATCTGCTCTATTTTCTGGGGGAAAAAAAAAAATATATATATATATATATATATATATATATATATATATATATATATATATATACTTGTTCTCGCCTTTCTGAACTAGTATAGTCCAGTTTTCATGTTATTGCTGAATCCAGGGTTGTGTTACAAGTTTCTGTGTTGCCATACCTTACTTGGATAGAAGGAAGTTTCTCTGTTCACCTGTGAGAGAGGGGAGCTTTGTGCAGCCTATCTGTCCCTGGAGGAGTGGTTTCAGCCCAGAAGTTAGTAGTTTATTGGCCTTTTTGGGATAATTTTGATTGTATCTGCTCTATTTTCTGAAAAAATATATATATACTTGTTTCCCTCCTTTCTGAACTAGTATAGTCCAGTTTTCAGGTTATTGCTGAATCCAGGGTTGTGTTACAAGTTTCTGCATTGCCATTACCTTACTTGGATAGAAGGAAGTTTCTCTGTTCACCTGTGAGAGAGGGGAGCTTTGTGCAGCCTATCTGTCCCTGGAGGAGTGGTTTCAGCCCAGAAGTTAGTAGTTTATTGGCCATTTTGTGCTAATTTCTATCTCTTTCACTTCCCTGCTATAAAAACCTCATTTGCACAGTTGTTGCTTGTATTCTGCTCAGCAAGTGCCTTCCAGGTGTTCTGCAGGGTCTACAGCAGCAGAGAGACAAAAGAGTGACTTTGGAGTGATTAAGTATCACTTTTCTGCTTTTCTTACTGTCTTAACTAATTCCACCTAAAACGCCAGTTTTTTTTAGCGAATCTGTGATTTAAAAAGTTTGTTATTGTATACAACTCCGCACAGCTCCTCGTTGTGTCCTGCAGAGTGATACAGGCAACAGAGAGATCCAAGAGAGACTTTTCCAGATTTAAGTATTTTTTCTCTGTTTTTTTGCTCGGACTGCCTTTTCCCGCCTAAAAAGCAAATTTCTAACTAATCTGTGCTTTAAAAAGTTTAAATTGCATTTGCCTTCTGCTTTTTACAGTTTTTGCACTTGTTTTATATCAATTTAAGCCATTTTTGTACTGTATAACTGTTGTAGGATACACACTAAAGTGCGCTAGCCTGTTTATAACATATACAATGTTTTCTGTGTGTTTTTCTGCTGTTTCCTGAAAAAAACAAAACAAAAAAAAAATATTCTCTTTTCCCGCCTTTGCTGAACTAGATTAGTCCAGATTTCAGGTTTTGCTGAATTCCTGACTGTGGTATAGTTTCCTGTGTTGCCCATATCCTTACTTGGATAGGAGGAAGCTTCTCTGTTCACCAGTGAGAGTGGGGAGCTTTGAGCAGCCTATCTGTCCCTGGAGGAGTGGTCTCAGCCCTGAAACTAGTAGCTTGTTGGCCGCTCTGGGTCAGTTCCTATCTCTTTCAGTTTCCCTGCTTTAGAACCCGCATTTGTGCGGTTTTGCATGATTTTGCGCATAGCGCAGCTTAAACTGGTTTAAACTATTCCTGGATCCACAAAGTCTGCTCTTCACTTTTTCCCTTAGAGCTGTTCTAAATCTCAAAGTAAGCACTCTATTTTCATTCTAAAGCCATGCAGTTGCTCGTATAAATAATCTTATAAGTAAACACTAATAAACTAAAGCACTACACCCTCTTATACTCCCTTTAAGTACTTGGCTCCCTATTGGTCCTTTTTGATCAGTCAAAAAGTAGTTCCTTATACTATTCTGGCATGTACAAAAGTCAGTTTCGGGTTTACTGTCCAGTCCAGCTGGTGAATCTGGCAATCTTGAGGCAATGTTACAACTGCCTTATGTACACAGACCACCCTCTCCTCCTCCCAACAAGGTCAAATATATGTGAGAGATGCAACTATATAGCCAAACTGGAGGCTGAGCTCTCTCAACCCAATACTGATGCAGTCAGTCAGGAGGAGAAGGTAACCAAACACACCACAAATCCAGTCTCACATAGACCTATCGCAACAGAAAACCAAACACATAAACACACAAAAACATACTTGGAGGCTCTAAATAAAAATCTGCCCAAGCAGCAGACACCTCCAAAGCAGACATCCAAGCAACCGCTACCCCACAACAATACCCACGTATCACATAGTGGACAAAGTCAGTGTGCCACACAATCACAGCCCTTAAGGCTAAACAACACACCTAATACACTTGTAATAGGTGACTCTATTGTCAGACACACTGACGTCCCACTCACCAGGCTGAACAAGGAGAAGGTCACTGTAAGCTGCCTGTCGGGTGCCAGGATCCACCACATAACACAAGCACTCAGGTCACTCCAAAGCAAGTACAAATATGACTCCGTCATTGTCCATGCTGGTGTGAATGACCTGAGACATACCTCCTTGGACTACATGAAAAGAGACATAGAGGAGCTCTCTGATCATGTAGCCCAGGCCGGTATGACCCTGACCTTGAGTAGCATCTTACCCTCACCAAGAACGATGCCACAGTATAAAGACAAAATGATCAATTTTAACAATTGGCTAAAGTATTGGTATCAAAGGGGATCCAGTGTCTGTCAGCCTGGGATGACATGCTCGACAAGCCACGTTGCTTCGCTAGGGACGGCTTGCACCTGTCACCCCTGGGCTTTCAAATACAGGCTAAGGCTCTTGCCACCCCCATAGTGCCTTTTTTAGGCAAGGCTCAAAAGACAAACCCACCTCCATAGACAACACAAAGAAAAATAAACTAAGGGTAATGCTGCTCAATGACAGAAGTCTAAACCTCAAGATGCATGCACTCGAGGCTCTCCTCAGTATGGAGAATATCGATATCTGTACAGTAACAGAAACCTGGTTCAAGGCTTCTGAGAGCACCCCAGCACTACCAGGTTATACCTCATACCATGCATTTTGGCCCCAAAACTCAGACAGAACCACAAAAGGAGGTGGAGTATCCATATTCATCAAAGACACCTCCAGGTTAATGGCATTGCATGAAGCATCAGAGACCATCCATGTGCAACTAACAGTGGGAAAACTGCCTTTCAGTTTGTAGCCTGCTACAGACCACCCTCCCAAATTCAGGAACCCCACTCGGCTTTCCTGAGAACACTGGAGAATATGAAGGTCTCTCCAAACACCATTATATTGGATGACTTCAACTACCCAAATATAGACTGGGAGCACTACTCAAGCCCCAACACCCTCGCCCAACGGTTCCTAGAATTTATAAACTCAAATGCTAGGGAACAACTGGTCACCACTCCCACAAGAGGGGAAAACATATTGGACCTGATCATCACCAACATGGGGACTCTATGTTCCATACCAGAGGTATAGCCCTCATTGGTAAGATCTGACCATAAATTAATCTCACTGGACATCCATATCCCATCCCTACCCCTAGCCAAGGAAACCACAGTGAAGAACTTCTCAAAAGCAAACTTTGAGAAAAAAAAGGAGGTGGAATCCTTAAAAGCCCCCAGGCCAGTGGAAAATATGTCCCAAACCGCAGAATCCTTTACAAATGCTTTCTATGGACACCTACAGGAATGCATGGATCATGCTATCCCAAATAAAACCAAGACTCATTCCTCCAAAGGCAGGAGACCTGTTTGGTGGACCCCAGCCATAAATAAGCTATACAACAGAAGGAGGAAGCTACTACATGATAGAGCAAAATCCCAAAAAGGGAAGGCATCTCTGATCAGTACTAGCAAGAAACTACAATCCCTCATAAAATCATCTAAGGCCAGGTTCGAAAGGAAAATTGCACAAGATGTTAAAGATAATCACAAGGCCTTCTTTAATTATGTCAGGAACCTGGGTGGCAACTCCCAGACATGCTCTGAGTTAGTTCAAAATGACAAAAAATACACTGAACCCACAGACATTGCCAACATCCTGGCAGACAGGTTCAGTGCAAACTTCTCCCCCCCTTCCCCCCCAAAAGAGCAAATGTCTATCCCAACAGAGTGTAGCCTCCCTGACATCACAGATGCACAGGTGAGAGCTGCCCTCTCCAAAGCAAAAAACACAGCATCAATGGGACCAGATGGTGTCCTGGGCTGCGTCTTACACGAACTCCAAGAAGAAGCGAACCCTCACATAAAGTCACTGTTCAATCTCAGCCTTACTATAGGATATGTACCCAAGGAATGGCGTACAGCAACACTGGTCCCACTCCACAAAGGTGGTGCCACAACGGACCCCGGAAACTATCGCCCTATAAGCCTGACTAGCCTGTTCTGCAAAGCTATGGAGCATATCATCATGAAACTCATAAACAAAGACATTGGGAACCTCCAAACACTGGATCCTACCCAATTCGGCTTTGTTAAGAGCAGATCTTGCCTCTTGAACCTGGTTGACTTCTTTGAAACAGTCACCAAGGCCATAGATGAAGGGAAGGTAGTCCACACAGCCTACCTGGACCTCGCAAAAGCCTTCTACACAATACCCCACTCACTCATCATAAATAAGCTCACCAGCTTAAATATCAACCCCTATGTCGCAAGATGGGTTGCAAACTGGCTCAGGGATAGAACCCACATGGTCAGAATTGCAGGTGCCATATCAGACTCTAAACCAGTTACAAGTGGCATCCCACAAGGGTCAGTCCTGGGACCTCTCTTGTTCGGTATATATTTCTCGGAGGTACAGGCTAACATTGGAAGACTATGGCTGACCAAGTTTGCAGATGACTGCAAACTGGGTGCCATAATCGACTCGCCGACTGACACAAGCATCCTCCAAAAGGGTCTCACAGAGATGGATAACTGTTGCCAGAGCCATGGCCTAAAGCTAAATGCCAAAAAGTGCATAGTCATCCCCTTTGGGAAAAACAAAGTGCCCACAAATTACCACATAGGTGGTAATCCATTAAGTACGGAAGAAGTAATTAGGGATTTGGGGACCCAAGTAGATAGCAATCTCTCCTTTGACAATCACATTGCCAAAGTGGTTAGAAAGACCTTCTATATAGCCCACCTTATCACAAAAGGGTTCACATCTAGATCAAGAGAGGTCATTGTGCCCCTCTACTCATCACTCATCAGGCCCATAATTGAATACAATGCCCCATTTGGGATGTACCTTACCCGACACCTGCAGCAACTGGAAAGACCCCAAAAGTACCTCACCAAAAGGATCAAGGGACTCAAACAGATGTCCTACGCAGTTAGGCTAAAGAAACTCCAGCTCTACTCAGTTGCTTACCGCCTACTCAGTGGCGATCTGTGCCTGACGTATAAAGCCATGTCCAACCCAGAATTAATGGACATGCTCCACCTCAGGAAATCCAAATCCCTTAGAGCTACACCCTCCAATGACTTAAACCTCAGCACAGAAATAAATAGGACATGCTGGAGGGACAGATTCATATCCCAGAGGCTCCCCTCACTCTGGAACAAAATCCCAATCCATGTTAGGCAGAGTCCCTCAATGACCCTCTTCAAGAGAAATCTTGACGAGTGGATGGGAGATCATAGGTTTACCCCTGGGATCTCTTCTGTGTCCCTACTAGACATAGGCACAGTAAACTAACCTCAAAAGGGTTATCTTCTGTGACCTACTATACAGAGGCACAGTCAACTAATCTAAAAGGGTGGCGAAAGCCAAACACACTCTGGCTAGGCTTATAAATGCCCTAGGGCAGATAGCCTAGTATCAACCTATGAACCTATGAACTTCTCAGAGGTATAGGCAAGGACAGGACTATGGCTAACCAAGTTTTCAGATGACTGCAAATTAGGGGCTATAATTGACTCTTCGGCTGATACAGACATCCTCCAAAAGGGTCTCACTGAGACAGATACCTGGTGTCAAAACCATGGCCTCAAGCTAAATGCCAAAAAGTACATAGTCATCCCCTTTGGAAAAAACAAAGTACCCACAAACTACCACATAGGTGGTAGCCCCCTAAATATGGAAGACATAATAAGGGATCTGGGGACCCAAGTAGATAGTAACCTCTCCTTTGATAATCACATTGCCAAAGTGGTTAGAAAATCCATCTATGTGGCCCACCTAATCACAAAAGGGTTTGCATCCAGATTGAAAGAGGTCATTGGGCCCCTCTACGCATCACTCATCAGACCCATCATAGAGTACAGTGCCCCATTTGGGATGTACCTTACAAGGCACCTGCAACACTGGAAAGACCACAGAAGTACCTCACCAGGAGGATCAATGGCCTCAAGCAGATGCCCTATGCAGCTCGACTGAAGAAACTCCATCTGTACTCTGTTGCATACCGCCTACTCAGAGGTGATCTCTGCCTGACATACAAGGCCATGTCCAACCCAGAATTGATGGACATGCTCCACCTAAATAAAACCATATCCCCTCAAGCCACACGCTCCAGGGATCTAAACCTCGCCACAACAATAAATAGAATGTGCTGGAGGGATAGATTCCTGTCCCAGAGACTTCCCATGCTCTGGAACAAGATTCCAATCTACATTAGACAGAGCACCTCGCTAACCCTCTTCAAGAGAAACCTTGACGAGTGGATGGGAAACAGGAAGTTTACCCCAGGGATCACTTCAATGGCTCTGCTGGACAGAGGCACAGGGAACTAATCTAAGGGGGTGGCGAAAGCCAACACATTCTGGCTAGGCTTATAAATGCCTTCGGGCAGATAGCCTAGTACCTACCTATGAACCTAAGAATAATATAGCAGCTAATAAACAACTAACATGGTATACTTTCACAGGTGAACAGGAGTTAATGTAACAAATTAAAGCATGAACAGTACAAACAATATAAAAAAGTAAAACTGTCCAGAAAAAAGCACCATAACAATAATGCAGAATTTATACGAGATGTAGAATGAATGCAAGTTACAGGCATAAATAGGGAGAGAAACTTAGTCAGAGTTCAAAGGTTAGGAAAAAAGGGTAAATGAGAAACAGAAATTTTACATATAGAGCATATGCAGGAGGATAACCGTAAGAAGTCAGTCACTGAAAAGAACTACAGAAATTAGGAGCGAAGAGGGCATCAGATTGTTGGTTGACGGTGTTTATGTTGGGTCATTGCATAAGTATTACCATGATTTACTAAAGCTGTCTTTTAGTGCTATTTTAAAGGTGTTTGGGTTGGTGAGAGACCTAACATTTAGTGGTAATTTATTCCAAACATGAGCTACTGAAAAGCTGTAGATGAGTTTGCCAATATTTGTATTGGGCTTACAGACTTAAAGTAGGTGTTGTTGAGAGCTATGTAGAGGATGGTTGGGGGTGTAGGTTTGGATGAGAGTTAAGAGAGGAGGGGCAGGATGATGAGGGGCCATGAGAAGCTGGGGAGGTAGAATTTAGTGATGAAATTCTAGCCACTGCAAGTTTTCTAGGGCTATGCAGTGATGAGTGCAATAAGGTGGTTGGAGGCAAATCTTGCAATTTTGTTATAGGTGAGTTATAGTTTAGTCATGAGATTAGATTGGAGGAATGTCAGTATAGGGGCTGCATAAAATAGTGAGGGGAGTAGGAAGGCTTATGAAAGGGAGAGTCTGGAAGAATTAGTGAGGAATTTTTTTGTGTCTGTATAATAGATAAAGCTTTTGATGAGTTTTTTTGATGCACTGTCTGAGGAGATCAAACTTTAGGTAGTCATTGATAATAACACCTAGTAGCTTGTTGTGAGGTTCAGTAGAGATGATTGTATTGTTCAGGGAGGAGACAGAAATGGTAGTTTTATGATATTGGAGAGTTGTAGGCAGGAATAGGAGAAGTTTGGTTTTCTTGAGGTTCAGTAGCAGTTGGTTGGAAGAAAGACATCTTTCAACAGAGTGGAGAGACTCTTGGGTGAGGGTGTGAAGGTGTGTGATGTCACCAGAACAGGAGATAATTGTGGAATCATCAGCATATTGATTAACATTAGAAAGTAGTCAAGAAGAGTGAAAGTTATTAATGAAGATGTTAAAAAGCAGGGGTCCAAGCATGGAGCCTTGGGGCACCCCAGTTTGCACTTGTAGGAATTGAGAGAATTTAGATTGCCATTTCACTGCCTGACGTTTTTTGGAGATGTAACTGGAGAACCAAGATAGTGCAGAGTTAGAGAAGTTTAGTGAATCTAGTTTGGATAGAAGTAGTCTGTGTGAAACAGCGTTGAAGGCTTTAGATAAATCAAGAAACAAACAGGAGGATAACTTGTTGTCACAAGATTTTTTGATATTATTTATGAAGGATGCCAGAGTAGTAGCAGTATTATGTTTTGAGGAAAAAACATGCTGTGTGGGGCTAAGAAAATTTTCTTGGAAAAGGTCATCGAGGTGCTGTTTGTTGATGCATTTTTCTAGAAGTTTATATGGAGGAGATATGATAGCAATTGGTCTGAAGTTTGAGGGGTCAGTTGCATTGCCTAAAGTATGTAGTTGAATGGCATAACATTTTTTCCAGATGTTAGGCACAGTCTTTATCTTAATGCATCTATTGAATAATATGGAAATTGGGAAAGCTATAGAGTTAGCAACAATTTTTACTTGATCTTTTCCATGGCATTTCCGTGGCATTACAGTATCATTTTCTGTGGCAACATCATCCCTCCAGTTGTAGGTATACTATTTTCAACTTGTTTACCTCTTACCTCTTGGAATTTACATACAAAATGGTCTCTGATACTTTTTTTTTCAGCCCACCTTCTGACTTCCATGGTACCACACAATTCCATATTTGCTCTTTTTCTTTTTACTAACGATATACATGCATACCAACACTGAATATTCATTAGAGGAAGAGGTTTGCTATAGCACTGCTATGCAGATGTTACCTCTCCTTTCTTCTAAAGTATATGGCAACCTTTTATTCTTCAGATATCCCAGACAGCATCCTTTTGTGAATGAGCTATAGTCAACTAAAGCTTAACACTTCCATGACAAGACTTTATTTATATGTCACCTGAGAGTAAGGTGAGAGAGATAAGACTTTATTTATATGTCACCTAAGACTTCAAAACTGGACTCATGTAATTTACAGGGGCAAATAGATTACATTCATGACTAGTGTATCCAATCTTGGTGTGAGTCTTGATGGCATTCTGAAATTCTGAGACAAGCTACTGACTGTTGTCAGTGTCTTTTGTACCATTTGAGAATAAATACTCACAGTAAGCGCTTTATTTCATCAGAACACTTGTCTGTTACAGTACTTTGGATTCCTTACACTTAGACTATTGAAGTGTTATGTACCTCGGACATCACAGCACTGGGTTGGAACATTTGCAGCTGATGCAGAATAACAAAACTTTTGAAGAGCTTGACATGTCACTGTCATACTATACATGCCTGTGGATCATGCATGCCACTGTCATATTGCACGTGCCTCTGGATCATGCACTGTGTACCAATAAAGTCTTGCATTGTAGTCAAGGGTTTGGTGTCAATATTTTTAGCACAGGCTCTTAATATGCAGAAGAGATGTTAGTTTCCTATAGGCTGGCTCATGCTCTCTGCTCAGCTAGTCAGCATCTGCTGGTAGTTCAAAGGGTGCAGTAAGAACATGGTCATTTGTTTATTACATCCTGAACCTACAGAATCTCAAACTCATTAGCATACCTTTCAACTTTCACCTGCAGAGTCTATGGGCAAAGTAAAACATAATTAGAGTAAAGGCCCCTAAATTAGGTGCACTTCACATTTTGAGATTATTAATTTATAACTTCTCAAAATAATTCCCACTTTAAGGAAAGATGGAGAAAAAGTATGAGAGTAAATTAGGAGCATCCCATTAAAATCTGGACAGTTGAGAGTTCCATTCAAAGCTACATGAATGCTTTTTTACTTGGCATCCCTAACATCCCGTAAAAACTGATTTTAAACTAAGTAGTCTATACCCAAATGGTTAAATAATAAATTCACAGATCAAGTAATGCCAAATACTTATCAACAAATGAAGGCATAGCTACTTAGTTTGGGTATTAGTGTGCGTGTGCATGTGTGTGTGTGTTCATTTAGTGCAAGTATTGAGGTTAAAAGAAGAAACAGGAAGGGGATGCCATTTGATTATTTTAAGCAAAGTTTAAAAAATTTACAAATGAATATGGTGATATTTGTCTCACAGTAATGTACTAATTGTATGCAGTATTTGTATGTTGAAGCTAATGCATGTATGTGGTTATATGGATGAAGTTACTTTCCTTATGACTGATCAGCTTCTAAACTATGCATGCATAATGTTTCTAAGTGAATAGCTGATAATATATATGTTGGTCCAAGTTTTTGGGTCTATATCAGCATTTTGAAAACATAATAGGTCGAATCGCTAAATGTCGAACTGAAATGATCGACCTATTATATTTTCGAATGCCAATAAAAAAAATAACCTCCCCCAAAAAAAAATACTAAAGGGTGTAGGCAGAGGGACAAGCCCCCCTGCACCCCCCCACACCTCCCGCTACTTAAATATACCTACTCCGAGACCGCACTACATTGAGGTAAATGGAAATCTTCCCTTACGGAGATTTCTGTTTACGCATTCGATGTTCTGCCCTTTCGGCATTCTCGATGCAACAATATCAAATTCGATATTGTCAGCATTCAAGATGCTGATATAGACCCTGACTTTTCAGATAGCATTTTGAGTGATGTCTTCTTCATACCATTACAGCCCAGTGGGAAACTTAACGATACATTAACTATAAAAGGGAGAAATATTCTTACCTAAAATAGTAAAGCAGAAACAAAGCTACATACCTGAACAAAATACACTCCTTATGACTTAAGGTGGGGAAACTATTATATGTATGATGGTTATGATGGTGCAATGGACCAGAATTTGTTTAAATCAAAAATGGCAGAACCTTACAATGTCATGTACCATTTAGGTAGTTAGGTAATTATATGGGATGTCAAAACCTGTTAAAGTGAGTCCTGAAACATGGAGACTCAATGGCCAAAAAACAGACTTACAGTACATATTCTATGTCAAGAAGTCCATTTCCTGGAATACTGTCTTTTCTCTGAGGTATGGGGATGTTGGAGTTGGTATATATAAGTTTTTGGGGTGCTGGGCTTTCCCCTCACATGCTGAGGTACAGGAGGGCTTTCCCCCTGCATAAAAAGAAGTTTAAAAGAAGAAGATGAGCAATCTTACATATTCACTCTTTTTCTTGGTTTTCATTTTTTTTCCAGCTTGTCATGACTCAGCATTTTGAGCGCCAGCACATCAGTAAAGAGCTACCATTTATGTCAAGGTGTGGCATCCTCAGAGTTTGTTAAATAAATAAAGGGGGGCACAATCCCCATATGGAGAAGTACAGTTTATAAGAAAAGTTGTTCTGAGTTTTTCCATTTTTGTTAAATAGTCTGTGATATTTTGCACATCAATACATTACTGTATGGTACCTCCAGTAGTCACCAAAGTAAATGTTTCTATTAGTTGGCTTACATATAAAGGGACAGCAGAAAATCAAAGCACCAATGTCCATTAGACTTAGCTTGCTCGTATATTAAAATATTATTTAATTCACTTGTCTCAGTGATTGATTTTGCTGTACATCTAGTCAAAGACTGCCTGACAGAAAGGCATTTCTAAAATTAATTTTTAAAGAGTTTCTGCAAGGGTGGCATATTCTCCATACATGGCCCTAGTTACTGCTTCAATCTCTAAGGCTGTCAATTTAAAAATATTTTTGTGACATACAATTAATTTATTCATCTTCATCTGAATGGTGTTAATCTCATATAAATCATAGGTAAAAAGTAATTTCCATAATTTTAAATATTTCCACTTTTGCTTAGTCAATCATCAGTCATATGACCTTCCATTCAGGTCGAGTTCAGATTAGCATATGATATATATTTTTCACACTGGTTAGTACTTGTACAATATTCCAACATTTTCTCTTTTGTAATGTATAAAGATTGTATAAGGCTGCCTCATGGCAGTGTGACCTTCTCTTTTGATTCTGTAATAATTTATCCACCAAACTGTGAATGCACTTGCAGTGATTATTGAATGATTACTGATTTTGTTCATGTTATTAGCAATTTGCCTGAATGGAGCTACTCCCTCATCAGTTCCTCTTTTTATGTTTTTGAAATCCAAACAAAGCTGGAAAATGAAAGATTAGCTTATGGTAATGCTGTGATATTGTTAAGGAATATCGGAAGTTTGAATTCTATTTGAATTAAAAAACAATAATTCACAGTGTATTTCAATTTGTGTTTTCATATGAATGCAAATACCCCAATAACCCCATGGAGGGTTCAAAGCCCTTTGCATCCCTTACTTAATATAAGCAAACTCCAGTGTTACTTCCCCATGGGAAAGGAGGGATTTTCTAGCATTTGATGACTCTCAGTTTGAATGTGTTTTCCTACTCAGTTACATTTCCCTTCATGGTATTTAAAAAGAGTTTATACTACCACACAGGGTGATTCAATGTGTATGAAGGTAATTTGAGTTGTAAAACAAAATAGCCACTGAATAAAACATGGTCAAAGTCTGCATAAAATCAAAGCGTTTAACCACTTAAAAACTTAAAAATTAAATAAAATCAAACCAGGGAGGTAAGCGTTTTCGCAAACAGTTTTATCAAACCTCTAAGTTCAGTTACTAAAATACCTTGTTTAAAATAACAAGTTAATCAAAACTGACCTATAGGAAATCAACAATCAATAAGGTATTCTTACATCAGTTCCTAAACAACATGTCACATCACGTCCTATATAAACAAGAACAAAATAAATTCATGATCATGATGGCCATCAAAAATATATAGCATTAGAAAGCCAGCAACAATAATGTTGTTATAAAGACTGTAAGGAAAACTATAAAAAAAATAAATAAATAAATATTTCCTTATTCCACGCTTCTTCCCAACTGGCTTTAAGGAAGCTTTCTCATTTAAACCTTTACCTTGATCTGCATGTAGTTTAATAATTCATTTAATTTCTCTATTTTCAGTAGATCCAGTCACTGATCAAAATTATGTATTTAATGTTGAAGCAGATTGTAATACCCATCATGTGGTTTATTTAGCCTACTGTGTACAGTGATACTCTTTTTACGTTGGTAAAACCGTATGTTTAAAGATCGGATGAGAGAACACCTTTGCAATATATTCATAGCTTCAGTAAATAATGTGCTGTCCGAGCACATATTAAGTTGTGATGCTATACATTCCTTTAGGTTTATGGTTATTGATAGAGTGCTGCCTGGGATACAACAAGATGATATTAGGAACGGTACTGAAAATAGGGAAATTAAGTGGATTATTAAACTGAATGCAGATCAAAGTAAAGGTCTAAATGAGAAAGCTTCCTTAAACCCAGTCTTGAGGAAGCGTGGAATACGGTATTAGGTTTTATTTATTTTTTGTAGTTTTTCTTATAGTTTTTATAACAACATTATTTTGCTCGTTTTCTAATGCTGTATATTTTTGATAGTCGTCATGACCATGAATTTATTTTGTTTTTGTTTATATAGGAAGTGATGTGATATGTGTTGTTTAGGAGCTGATGTAAGAATGTGCTACTGATTGTTGATTTTCTATAGATCAATTTTGATTGACTTGTTATTTTTAACAAGGTGTTTTAGTAAATTAATTTAGCAGTTTGATTTAGCTGTTTGCGAAAGCACTTACCTGATTTGATTTTATTTAATTTGTAAGTTTTTAAGTGATTAAATGTTTTGATTTTATGCTTACTTCAACCGTGTTTTATTTAGTGGCTATTTTGTTTTATGGTTACATTTTATTGTGTTTGTTGAGCCACCAAATATTCATTCTCATTCCCGCTAGTTTTGTTATTTTAATCGTTGGTAATTTGAGTTGGTTTTGATTTGACATGATAGTATATTGAATTATTTAGTCAGTATTTATTGGTTGATTAGGATGACTCAAAACTAGACCTTTTCTGAACTAGACTTTGGCTTGAAGGCAAAAAATATAATATCACAAACAGAGCATAAAGTAATTTAATGCCATGTAGTAAACGTGTACATGTTAGTTGGTTTGGCACTGAGATTATCTTTAAAAGATATCAAAAAATATCCATATATCGTCAAGTATATTAAACAACAGTGGAAATGCCAGGCATACAGCTTCCAGTATGTGATGATACAATGAGTGGCATACAGAGCTAAAGAGGGAATGATGTTTAGAAAAAAAAACTGTTGTTGAGAATTGTCAACAAAAATCATGTTATAGTTAAACGGTTACCTTCTGTGTATCATGATGATCATTGAAAATGCTTCACTGGAGTATAGATATTGCCAGCACTTTTTAGATTGCTGACAGGGCAACAGTTCTTCATTCCCAGACACCATCTATCCAGACTACTACTATGACCTAAATCTCAGTTGATGTACAGAAATACATTGAATCAGTTTGACTTGGCAATGTAGTGAGTACAAGAAATTAGTATGCATAAGCATAATCTATATTGCTAAAATCATGTCACATCACTAATTTATAATGAAAAAGACTTGAGATCATAGCTCTTCTGTATTTTCTGTATTTAAACTTTTCTGTAAGTGGCAGTTAAAGTGATATAGTTGGCAGATAATTAAACTGTTTTTTGAAGTGATTACCGATATTAGTTTTATTAGCTAAGATATGCTGTTTAACTCTATATGAGTTATCCTCAGTTATTTATAGTGAAGAGGCATGCAGTATGCCAAATATGCTCTCCATCAAGTTTCCGATATGTCTTTGTACTTCAGTGCCAAGTTAATGAGTGCATTTTTCAGCTTCCAAAGTAAATTAAACACTCACAACAGGAAACACAAGACAAGATAACTTTACTACATCCAGCTGAAGGCATTAGCAGTATTTGATGCAGAGGTAGGTTACTATGACATTCATTAGTTGTTCCTTATATTGTGATATGGGATTGGTGGGTGGCATAATGGTTAAGGTGTTTAATTCACAGACACAAGGTACATGGTTTGATTCCCATCTTTTGTTACTGTCTGAATAAAGTTTGCAGATTGATTGCCTCGTATTTGCCTGTAAACAAAGTATCTCTTCTTTAGTCGGGGATTGTGATAATGGTTAAGGTGTCTACCTCACAGACAAAAGGCAGTGGGTTTGATTCTCACCTTTGAAATGGAAATTAGCAAGGTTTAAAATGGCCCACAAGGGCAGATAGCCTACTATATACCCATGAACCTATAAAAGTAAGGAATACTCTTACTTATAAATATAGGAGGCAGGATATTATAAATCAGTTGAAATAATGATAAGTTGAAAAAAAATGACTCTCTTCAAGTAAGTTATTTTAATGGACTGAGTGATAGTCCTCTTTGGAGTGGAAGAAGATAAGGCTCTTTCCTGTAAAAAGGTCCTGGTCGCAAGCATTAAGATAAGACTGTTTCCTTTAAGAAGTTCCCAGTCCCAAGCATTAAGATATGTCTCTTTCCTCTAAGGAGGTCCTTGTCCCAGGTATCTGAAGTTGTCCCAGGTATCTGAAGACAGGACTAAACAGTGCATTGGAATGCAGTATGATTCTTTTTCTTTACTGATAGTGTTGCAGTTCTTTTTTAGCAGTGAGCCAGTCTTATATGACATGTTTTCAGAGTTCTTGAGGATTGTCTGTCTTGATCATTAAATTTACATTGAGAATTCGTGGTTGCTATCATGAACATGTGATTCAGCATTTGCCTTACATTCTGGGGTGTCTTGGTTCTTACTATGGCGTTTATTGTTATTTTGCAGTATGTTCTGTCTTGATATGGCTTTCAGAATTTGTCAGTAACAGACCTCTCAGCTTAGCTCAAGAAATCCAGACAAAGCCAAAATAATGGGGCAAAGGCCCACAAATAGGGGCCGTTTTTAAATATAGCTCTTATACACTTTAGACATTGATAGAATAACAGGTTTTACATCAGCATGTATTTTCTGAAGAATATGAAATGTGAAACTGAAATGTCTGTCATTTAATGATATCAGTCCTCAGTGATTTACCAGAAAACCACAAATTCTGTGTGGAACAAACCAAAAATATGAGGCAAAAATCTGGACAATTAAAAGGTTGAAAAATATGACTGTCATATCTTGTTCTTGTTATGGAATGGGGAATTTGTCCTACACTGTGGTACTTGTTGCCTCAAGAAGGTTTGTTTGCTTATAATATTTTAGTAATGGTAGTTGGTTTGACATCTGCAATAGGCTAGGAGAGGTGACATTTATAGCATTTTTTTAACATATCTGGTAGAAATGGCTTCTTCCATTTCACAGCAAAGAAACACCACATATCAGTCACTTTTCAAACTCTTACACAGATTTTGCGTGCTTACTTGAACAACCCTTTGGTGCCAAATCCATTTATAGAGATTGCAATTATCAGTATTAGACACATACATTGGTACCCAACTGATTTAAAAACTAGTGGCATCTCCATGAATTTCTCTAATATCATCTTAATGATGCCTTCATGCATCTGATATTGCATGTTGATACTTTAATAATTTGAAATCCATACTACATACAAGCTATTGACAGAGTTCATTTTAAAGCAAATGTGATGAGCATAATTGCACAGATACTTGACCTCTGTCTAGTGCAGCTAAAGAGATATTAAGTTTTTTTAACACTTTTATTGAATTATCACATGTGATGTAGGCATATACTGTTTATTTATGTCATTATAGTTTTCTTATTTCTGTAATAACTGCAACTACCAAGTAATGCAGGCATGACTGCATAATATCATATGAAAACTCAAAGCTAGGCAAACAAAATTCTGCTAACTATATGTAAGCAGCTTGCACAATTACTGAATTATTTAAAATTGTATTCACATCATAACAAAATTAGCATTTAATTTGTTTATTGTGATTTATTAAATATAGTTTAAGAAATAGAATCTCATTAATATGATCACTAAAGATTAGACATCTTTAGTAACAATCGTGGTTCCAAAGAAATGGGTATTTGTTTGAACTGTCAAAATGTAACCTGATTTTATAAAACAGCCTGGGGTACATCCATTAGAAGTCTGACCACAAACTTTCAGATCTCCACTGAAGAAGAATGAGTGATGTAGCTTTTATTCCATTTTTCAGTTAAAAAAATAGTTTTTGCCTGAGCTGAGCCTTCAATGAGACAGGAGAAGAGCCAAAACCAAAGACAAATAAATGCACAAATGTAAAATATACCGTTAATGATAACTGGACAAGAAGAAAAATGCAGAATGTTCTGCAAATAACAAGTCTGTTCTTCAAGGAAAATATGGAAATAAATATTACATGAATTTTACTAAATGCAGGTAGATTAAAATCATTCTATTCTATTGTTTGGTTAATTCTTTAGACATTTGAAAATGTGTATATTTAGTAAATCATGTAAAACTTCAGCAAGATGTATGAATTGACATTCTGTCAATTTAGCATGCCTGAAGTCTGATCTTTTATCAGCAATTCAGCATGCTTAGCAAAACTGGAGATGAGATAAAATCTCAAGTTACAAACAGAAACTTTCTTAATTTTCAATACCAGGGAAAGAAACTAAACCTAAAAGGCTTAAAACTTAAAAGATAAATGAAAAAAAAATTACCATTGCCTAGTTTAAAATATCCTTCTGTTAGTAATCCTACTTTCACTGAATTTAAAGAAGTTGTGTAGGGCTTCTCTAATGCCAGTTTATGTTAAGGGATTAAAGTTTCAAGATACAGTAAAAATTAATAAAACTTCTAGGAATAAACTAGACTTTTCTTAACAAAACTGTTGCCTGCAGTTTTCCCCAGACATTTCAATGGAACATAAATGATTAAGATCTATGAATTATAAATTAACAAGAATACAGTGTTTTCCTTTTTACCAATTCCAGATTAAAAAGAATATTAATTTTCAGATACTCCTCCAGCTAAACAGAATTTTTCCAATAAGTTCTGCAAATATCATACAGCTAAATTACAAACAAGCACGGGTAATTTTTTACAAGATTTTTATATTCAAACTTTGACTGAATGTATAGATAGCTATTTAAATAAAGCATTTAGGCTTTCTAGGCTGTTTACTGGATGTAGTTTCAGTGCCGCATGTTATGTTGTCAGTCGATTTATTACAGTTCCTCACATATTTCATTTCTGTCAGTCAGTCAGTCTTTTAAGTTATCTAAAAGTTTTAACAAGTCTTATTTTATCATATTGATATTACTATGTGATTTTTTTGGTTGTCTTTTATCTTTATCTTGGTATCCAAGTCAGTAAACAGCTAGATTTTTCTTGATTGTTAGGACATATTACTATGTTGGGAGAGATCCCTAGATATCTGCATGTGCTCCTTTTACACAGCATTCTTAAGATTGCTGTTTTCTTTACATTTTTTTGCCATCCTTCTTTAATATAACTTTTCATCCTTTGTTCTAGTGTCAATTAAATGCTAATTTCAAATTTATTTTACTTTGATTTCAGTTACTGAGCAAATATTGTCATTTTATTTAGTTCATAGCTAAATGTCTACAATTCTCCTCTGCATTGTCTGTGGCTGACGGTATACATTCATATGTGCGAGGCACATTTTAAAATGTGCTGAACTGCTAGCCATTTAGCCAAATTCTGTCATGACAACTTCCCTAAATTTTGTAAAAATATCGAACTTCGACTGTCCTGATCACTCCACCACCGAAACGAGTGCTATCATGGGTCAAAAGGGGGGCTAGGTTTTGTAATTCGGATCTTCAGTTTTTAACGATTTCTGAATTTTGCAGTTCGCAGTTCGTTGTAGCAGTGTCAAAGATCTGGTCATCGACTTTATGAAGGTATACCATGGCTGACACATACACACAAGGCAGTGGTGTTCTGTGCATGCTCAAAACAGGATTTTCTTGAACTTTTGATCAGAGCAATTAGAAGAAGCATAAAATCAGATTTTGTGGTTCATTGCAGACAGTTTTAGCTGCAATTTATAATTTAAAAATTAGTTGAGTTCCATTTCTTTATATATTTAAAAGGTTTTAACCCAAACCCTCATATTTAATATTAAAACATTACCTTTTTCTACAGCCTAAGCTGGAGCTGATTTTTATTTACAATGGGTTCTCATTAAAGTTATGTTTTATTTATTTCTAGTACGTGCATTTTTCAGAATTCCTCTGCTGCAAAGTATCAGCTGCTGCTCTGCATTCCATTTTCATTATCCAACTTGTTTTTCTTTTTTTTTTTTTTTCTGGTAAACCAGGTTGTAAGCAGACAGTGCTATATTTTCCACTTAACATATTCCTGTTGACGTACAATAAAATATTGTTGATGACTGTATTACTGAGGTCTTGTTTACTCTTTGAAGTGGTTGTTTATGTCCATACGTCTGCCGTACACCTGCTGCTCCATGAAGATTTACTTTGGGTCAATGTAACTGCATTTAGTATATTTCCACCTCATCTTACTTTGCTGTTTAGTCTCTGGATATTATACTTTACGATATAAAATCACAGATTTTCAGTTTTTTTATTATTATGCAAGACCATGCTGAAAGTTTGCATTTATAAACTAATTATGTCTTTGTCCTAATCATAAATGTAAAACCAGAGTATTATATTTACCATTGTGAAGTTTTGGTATCATTGTGTAAACCTGCAGTGGGTTAAAGTTGCAGATTCAGTTGACAGTCACAGCTGGCTAACTTATTTTCTATATTATTCCCTTTTCACATGCATCTTCTGGTTAATCCAGTTTTGTTTCAGGGCATTCTGATTTCTGTTAGTGTATTTCTATTTCAGTTCACTTATTGCTGTTGACTCTGGATATTTAACTTCTTGGTATAAAATTGCAACTTTTCATTGTTTTGTTTGTCAGTATACAGGCATATACTGACAGTGTGCTTTTTTAAACAAATACTCTCTTTGGAATAGTGGTAGATTTCATACCAGTGATGGCTAGCATACTCTGTGTTCTTTCTCATTACCTTGCTGGTTCATGAAGCTTTACTTCAGGCTACTCTGATTGCTGTTTTTATATTTCAAACTGAGCTCATTTTGTAGCTGTGGCTTCTGAAAACTGCACTTTCTGATATAAAATAGAAACTTTGTAGTTTTTTTTTTCTCACTGTACATAACCATTCTAAAAGTCTTCTTTAAAAAAGTTCTATATTAGGTTGTCTTCCTTGTTGTCCTTAGCCTAACTTTTCCCATTTTCCCATGGGGTCAATGTGTCACGTCAACATAAGTCGATATGACCAAATCATTTAGAAACAATGTTTATTCTTACAAGTGGCTTTGTATCTAAAACTTTCAAACTTCATTAAACTCTGCATTTCTTTTTGTTTTGGTTAAGTTTTCATCACGATAATATTATATTGTTTGCTCAGCAGGTATACTCCGTGTTAAAGCTATAGCTTTGACTATATAATAGCCCACCTTATTTTAATTCCTCCTGTATACACTAACAGAGCTGTTCCTAAATGCTTCTCTGTATACCTTGGTATTAAGTCATAACTCTGACACAGATAACAAACTTTGATTGGCAGCTTGGGCAATGGAAGCACTGGGGCTAGGGGTCAGGAATAAAAGACTTGTGTCAGCTAATCCATGACAGGGGAAGGACTGGAATGGTGCCTTTTTCCAGGCATATCTCAACATCTGTATTGCCCGTGGAGACTAGGGCCACATAGGTATGCTTTAGGCAAGGGGGCAGACCTTTGGCTACACATGGAGGCATAGA
This sequence comes from Protopterus annectens, assembly GCF_019279795.1. NCBI lineage: Eukaryota > Metazoa > Chordata > Ceratodontiformes > Protopteridae > Protopterus > Protopterus annectens. The sequence goes on along the minus strand of NC_056741.1, from coordinate 1,873,679,360 downwards.
CAGATATATCATGAGCCCACTAGTCCATTGCATGCCTCCCATAGATGCGGCATGCATATACAGAATGATGAAATGTGGATAGGGCACAGCAAAAAAGTCTTGATGGATGTTTAGATAATAGCTTCACAAATTGCTGTTGCCTATGAGTACAAATATCCTGGCAACATTTCTCCGCCACAGTGGAAGGAATGGGCTATAGATTGTCAGGAAGTGATGTTTGACAGATATTTAGGACAACAATTGTATTTAAAAAAGAAAAAAAGCAAGGTTTTACTGTGCTATCACATCCTGCATTTATTTTCATGTCCTCGGTCTACTGTATATTCATATTTTAGCTGCATATTTATATTTTTCCAACATTGTAATATCCTATTTTGTTATGACTTAATATATGAATTTAAAGGGGAAACACACCATTTCTGTGTCTATAAATGGGCTTAACCAGCCTTCCCTTACTTAAACTGTTTCCTAAAGTTTCTTGAACCTTTAAATTTATTTATAAGACCAGAACTGGTATCTTGTTTTTGCTTGTTATGTTTTATGTAGAGATGTTGTCTGCATGAAATGATTTGGTGAAGTTTTACGCCAGATGCCCTTCCCGACGCAACCCTCCCCATTTATCCGGGCTTGGGATCGGCACAAAGAAATGCACTGGGTTGTGCATCCCTAGTGGAGTAAAACTTCGCCAAATCATTTCATGCAAACTCCAATAAATATTTTCATACCGCATCGGTCAAGGCCCAGGTTAACAACGACCACCACCAGTACTGTTAGCCAACAGGGTGCTGGCAGAAATTGGGCTACTGTTGGCTGAAGGAGGAGAAGAGGCGGAAGGCATGGCTGAAGGCAGGAAGAGAGGAGAAAGGCTAGGACTGTGGTAGTGAGGGTCGGAACTTTGAATGTTGGCAGTATGACTGGTGTAGGGAGAGAGCTAGCTGATATGATGGACAGAAGGAAGGTTGGTATATTGTGTGTGCAAGAGACTAGATGGAAGTGGAGTAAGGCTAGGTGTATCAGAGGTGGGTTCAAATTGTTTTATCATGGTGTGGATGGGAGGAGAAAAGGCGTAGGAGTTATTCTGAAGGAACAGTATGCTAAGAGTGTTTTGGAGGTAAAAAGAGTGACAGATAGAGTGATGTTTATGAAGCTGTAAATTGGTGGTGTAATGATGAATGTTGTTAGTGCATATGCTCCACAAGTTGGGTGTGCAATGGATGTGAAAAAAAATTTTGGAGTGAATTGGATGAAGTGGTGATGACTGTACCCAAGGATGAGAGAGTGGTGATTGGAGCAGATTTCAATGGGCATGTTGGTGAAGGGAACAGAGGGGATGGTGAAGTGATGGGTAGGTATGGTGTTAAACAAAGGAATGCAGAAGGTCAGATGGTAGTGGATTTTGCGAAAAAGGATGGACATGGCTGTGGTGAATACGTATTTTAACAAGAGGGAGGAGCATAGGGTGACATACAAGAGTGGAGGAAGATGCACACAGGTGGATTATATCTTTAGGAGTGCCAGTTTGAAGGAGATTGGAGACTGTAAAGTGGTGACCAGAGAAAGTGTCGTTAGGCAGCATAGGATGTTGGTTTGTAGGATGACGTTGGTGATCAAGAAGAGGAGGAGGAGTGTGAGGGCAGCACCAAGGATCAAATGGTGAAAATTGAAAAAGGGTAATTGTGAGGTGGAGTTCAGGGATGAGTTAAGACAGGTACTGGGTGGCAGTGAAGAGTTACCAAATAGCTGGGTAACTACAGCAGAGCTAGTAAGGGAGATGGATAGAAAGGTGCTTGGTTTCAAATCTGGACAGAGGAAGGAACACAAGGAAACATGGTGATGTAATGAGGAAGTACAGGAGAGTATACAGAGAAAGAGGTTGGCAAAGAAGAAGTGGGATTGTCAGAGAGATGAAGAAAGTAGACAGGAGTATAAGGAGATGAGGTGCATGGCAAAGAGAGAGGTGGCAAAGGCTAAGGATAAGGCATATGAAGAGTTGTATGAAAGGTTGGACACTAAGGAGGGAGAAAAGTACCTGTACCGATTGGCTAGACAGAGCGACCAAGCTAGGAAAGATGTGCAGCAGGTAAATGTGATAAAGGATAATGAGGGAAACATACTCACAAGCAAGGAGAGTGTGTTGAGGAGATGGAAAGAGTACTTTGAGGGGTTGATGAATGAAGAGAATGAGAGGGAGAGAAGGTTGGATGATGTAGGGATAGTGAATCATGGAGTACAATGGATTAGCAAGGAGGAAGTAAGGATAGCTATGAAGAGAATGAAGAATGGAAAGGCTGTTGGCCCAGATGACATACCTGTGGAAGCATGGAGTTGTTTAGGTGAAATGGCAGTGGAGTTTTTAACCAGATTGTTTACTGAAATCTTGGAAAGTGAGAGGATGCCTGAGGAATGGAGAAGTGTGTCGTTACCGATTTTTAAGAATATGGGTGATGTGCAGAGCTGTAGTAACTACAGAGGGATTAAATTGATCAGTCACAGCATGAAGTTATGGGAAAGAGTAGTGGAAGCAAGGTTAAGAAGGGACATGATGATTAATGATCAGCAGTATGGTTTCATGCCTGGAAAGAGCACTACAGATGTGATGTTGCTCTGAGAGTGTTGATGGAGAAGTACAGAGAATGTCAGAAGGAGTTGCATTGTGTTTTTGTAGACTTAGAGAAAGCATATGACAGGGTGCCTAGAGAGGAGTTGTGGTATTGTATGAGGAAGTCAGGAGTTTCAGAGAAGTATGTAAGAGTGGTACAGGATATGTACAATGGTAGTGTGACAGCGGTGAGGTCTGAGGTGGGAGTGACGGATGCGTTTAAGGTGGAGGTGGGGTTACATCAAGGATCAGTTCTGAGCCCTTTCTTATTTGCAATGGTGATGGACAGGTTGACAGACGAGATCAGACAGGAGTAGTCCCCGTGGACTATGATGTTTGCAGATGACATTGTGATCTGTAGTGAGAGTAGGGAACAGGTGGAGGAGACCCTGGAGAGATAAAGATATGCTCTAGAGAGAACAGGAATGAAGGTCAGCAGGACTAAGACAGAATATATGTGTGTGAATGAGAGGGAGGATAGAGGAATGGTGAGGATGCAAGGAGTAGAGATGGCGAAGGTGGATGAGTTTAAATACTTGGGGTCAATAGTTTAGAGTAACGGTGAGTGTGGAAGAGAGGTGAAGAAGAGAGTACAGGCAGGATGGAGTGGGTGGAGAAGAGTGTCAGGAGTGATTTGTGACAGGCGAGTACCTGTAAAAGTGAAAGGGAAGGTCTACAAGAGGGTAGTGAGATCAGCTACATTATATGGGTTGGAGACAGTGGCACTGAGAAAAGGCAGGAGTTTGAGCTGGATGTGGCAGAATTAAAGACGTTAAGATTTGCACTGGGTGTGACGAGGGTGGACAGGATTAGGAATAAGTATATTAGAGGGTCAGCCCAGGTTGGAAGGTTTGGAGACAAAGCCAGAGAGGCACGATTACGTTGATTTGGACATGTGCTGAGGAGGGATGCTGAGTATATTGGGAAAAAGATGCTAAGGATGAAGCTGCCAGGTAACAGGAAAAGAGGAAGGCCTAAGATAAGGTTTATGAGTGTGGTGAGAGAGGACATGCAGGTGGTTGGTGTGACAGAGCAAGATGCAGAGGATAAGAAGAAATGGAAACAGGTGATCTGCTGTGGCGACCCCTAACGGGAACAGCTGAAAGAAGATGGTGATGATGATGTTTTATGTAGAGATGTTGACTATAGCTAGTTTTAGAACTGTGTCCATAATTATCTCAGTTAAGGTATTGGTGTTAGCTTGCATGTTTGTTTCATTCTGATGTATTACTTTTGTTTCAAACCAATTTTGGACATAGGACATATAGGATAGGCTTGTGATGTGCCCAAAGTAGTTCAGTACTGTTGTAATGAGTTTGAGCTCATTGTTGGCCCACCATAAGATATTAACAGCCACCTTCATATTGCAACTCAGATAAGTATATTGCAGTTTTGCATTTTGTGGACAAGGATCAAGGTTTCATCTTGGAATCTTAGGCATATACAAGTCCTTCATAAGAAGAAGCATTTTGTACAAAACTTATAATTCTGATGCTAATACTGATCTTAGCTCATGATTTGTCCAGGCAAAGTAGTACATCTTAAATTTTAGGTCTGAATTTACAAGTAAGGATTATGTATTATTGTTTATAGTAGAACCTGCCTTAGTAAAGTTTTATAAAACAACACTGTGTTCTAATCTGCAAGAGATTCCCTCAACAAGATTTCCTTCCTATTTACCAAATATTTAAATGCATACAAGCTATCTCCCAACTCCAAGAAAAAATCAGGTGACTGGGAAACATCATATAGAAGTCTGCATCAAATTATCATGGCTCTAAGTTGAACTTGATTTTTATGATATATCCCGTTATTTTCTTGTGGAACATGTTATTTTCAGTTTTAAATAATCTGCACATGGTTTAATTTGGTTCTTTTATTCTCAGTTAATGTAAGTTTTTTATATTAACTCTTTGATGCAGATTTCATCAAGAATTGATACACTTGACATAAAGCCTTAAAAGAACCGGGATTTGTCAAACCTGATAAAACCCTTAAAACAAGCTAAAGACAACCAAAATTAATTTTCCAAGGGCAAACCTCCTGTATCCTCTCATACCCCATGGCACTCTAAGACTGCACTGTAGAGAAAGAAAAAGAGAAATTCCTTCACCCACTGGTTGCCACCTTGGCAAAATCATACAATATATACTAACAGTCAATGTAAGTGAATGGAGGACATGCATTAACTTACATGGATAAAATACACCAGCCTGCACTTACTGGAGCACAATGTATGCTTCAGCCAACTAGTGAATTTCATGTAAATCAGGATCCATACATGTGTGCTATCTTTGGTTCATTTATACATAATGAAAATACTTATTGCTCCAAGCTCTGCTAATTTATTTACTGGCTGACTGGAAAAAAAATGTGTTTTCATTCCTATTTCTTACAGAATGTAGTTTGTGTGTGTCTTTCGGCTTTTCCCGGTTAGGGTTCGCCACAGCGGAACTCCGGTCCGTTAATGATTGGCAGTAGATTTTTACGTACTGGGTTGCCGGGCCTAACGCACAATCTTCAATGAAGGAAAGCCCATTCACGCATGTCGCCACACAGAAGACGCTCTAACTGAGAATGGAACGGGCAACGTCTAACTGTGAGGCGACAACGCTACCGCAGCACCACCACCGCAGTTTTTTACAAAAGATACATAGCTGATTTACTATTAAGTATGAGATGTACTGAGCAGATGCTTACATATTTATTTTACAAAATAAAAAAATGACCAATATGGCATTTCGTTTACTTATATTCTGCAGTCTATCACCACTAAATATTTAGATGTCCATTTATACTTTCAACAGGGACACATTAGAAACATATCTTCGGTTATACATTGCTCATGGCATCTTGTGCCCTTTCCAGCCGTTTGCTAAGATCTTTACCATGCGATAAATTTGTATAGGTGTATACATGTCACATTGATGTTAGTGAATTTGAAAGGGTGACTGATGACTTTACCAAGAGACTGAGACTGAAAAGTTGTGACGAGAAAGATTTAAGCAACTCATAAATAAGGATTCAGCTAATGATTCTTTACAGATCAGGAGGAATTCCTATTTAATGATACAGGGAGGAAAGGGTGCTCTAACTCCAAAGTTGTATATATGCTCCACAGTGTCCATGCAGGTTATATTACATAGGACACACTTGCTGAAAATCTATGGTATGAGTACAGGACTATTTGAGGAATTTCAAAAATGCAATTATCATCTGCCCTGTATCCATTCATCTCAACCTTTTAGTGCAAGAAATCTGAACAAAGCCCAATAAAATGGGGGGACAAAAGCCCAAAAAATAGACACATTTTAAATATTGCTCTTATAAACTTGGAAGGTTCCTCAAGTAGCAAGATTTGTTTTGACATACATTTTCTGGAGAATTTGAAGTCTGAAACTAAAATGTATGTCATTATTAAGTGACTTTAATCCTCAGATTACCACAGTGTTTACCAGAAAATCACAAATTTTATGAGGAACAGACCAAAGTATGAGCAAGAAATCTGGATATTCTGTGAAAATCTGGACAGTTGAGAGGTATATGTTTAGACATAACAATAATTCTGAACTTTTGAAAATTTTCACTATGCAAAATGCATAGTGAAATCACTGTTATTGATTGCATCACATGATTACAGACAATACAGGTTATGTTGATACTATCTTTCCAAAAGAAATGAACAGTGACATTAACAAAAGACTTTAAGCCAACCTGCATTTAGCATATTTATATAATGTTTTGTACATATTTAACTTGCTGACTAGATTAGTTATTTACAACACTTTCTACCATTTTTCCTGTCAGAATTCTCATGGCTGGGTTAATTTACATATGTGTATTTATTTGTTTCTACTTTTACTTGTGCTTCTACTTTGAAACCATGAGAAAACAATAAACACACCAGAAATGTTCAGTCAGACAATCTTGATACCTGCTTTTAACTTGCAAATAAATCAAGCACCTTTAAACAACTGTTTTACCTTCAGACGTGGGGGAGGGACTGGTCCTGCACCCCTCCCCCAAACTCATGTATACCAGCTCCAGAGCTATGCAGCACTGAGGAATAGCAGTCAGTAGTCTTGAACTTCTTCTTCTTTCGGCTTTATCCCGGTTAGGGGTCGCCACAGCGGATCACCTGTCCGCACATTGAATGGCAGTGCAATCCACCTGCAGCATGTCTTTGGATGTGGGAGGAAACCGAGCACCCGGAGGAAACCCAGACATGCAGACTCCGCACAGAAGGCACCCCAGCCGAGGATCGAACTGGAGAACCTCTTGCTGTGAGGCGGCAATGCTAACCACTGCACCACCGAACAGCAGATGTTTTTTCTCTTGTTCATGACTTGCCAAATAATTTTAATTATCTATGTGGGAGGGAATGTTTAGTTATTACTTTGTAACCTTCAAGAGTCTGTTTTACTGAGGTAGTTGGTTTTAACTGAAGATTTCAGTAATGTTTTAGTATTATAGTTTGGTTTCAGTATGTGTTTAATCCAGTTGTGCTCATATCTGGATTATACTTGAAAATCTAAGTGAAGCTGTTAATCTACTCTGAGGCCATCACATTGTCAAAGGAATGTTTTTGTTTTAATATCTTGTCTTTAAGATATGTGCTGATCCTTAGTCATTTATGCCTCAACGAGATGCAGGAAAAAGGAAACAATATTCAGAGTAACTTATTTTGACACTGCACTGGATAGTCTCCCACCTAGGTCAACTTCTTATACAGTGCAGAAGTGACTTCTAAAGTTCTCTTTTGCTTACTTCATTCAACTTTGCTGTTGTACTGTAGTGCTCGCCTTTAAGGAAACGATTCCTATTACATTTGTTGGTGGTGTTCTGAGCTGTAAGTTGCATTACCACCTCATCCTTGCTCAAGTAAAATTATTGCACTGTCAGTAATGACCTTACTGTTCTACAGAATTTGTTCAGGATTTCTTTTACACTTCGGTATGTTGTTTTCTGGTGTGTCTTTACTTAAAGACAGACTTGTATGTTGTAGTTCAGCAATAATTGTGTCTGCCCTATGCTTCAGCTTGTGAGAAATATCATCTCATCCTCTGCTAATCACATACCAACCATAAGTCTCCTTTAACAGGGGCATACCTTGTCAGAATACAGGAGATACCTATCTGGAGACAAGTAGGAGCTTTACAGTGTCATAAAGATGAATATCCTATTTCTTTGGGTAACTGCATTGTTTATCATTTCCCATTGGCTTCAGATCTAATGTGTCATCAATAAAATATAGAAATAAACAGTTCATAATGCCAGTGAAGTGACATTGAAAAATAATCACAAGTGAGACCTTTTAGAAGGTGCGCTGTTGTTACATCTGCAGGCACCTTTCTAGACTGGGAGAGAAACTAGGTCATGTCAGGAAAAGTGGTATGAATCTTACAGGACTGTCTTTCTCACACAGGGACCTGCAGTGTCACCACAACAACACTAAAGTTAGCAAAATAGGAGCATTTGCTAATAGAAACTGAGAATAGTGGAACAGATGCAACTTCCTAATTCTTATTCTGTCCTCCACCTAGGAAGGATATTGAGAACCTTCACAGACGAGAACCTCTGGTGATTGACAGCAGCTCATGATGAACAGAAGGATCATGTTCTGTTGATGGAATTCATTAATTAGGAGGGTAGGCAAAGTGTGTGGTGAGAAGACAGAGTATGCCAGGTGCCATGTATAGGATGTGAAAAGAATCACCATTCTGTCAAGATAAGATGCCAACCGAAGGAAGCTTCAAGCCATTGTTTATGTGAAGACAAAATTACTGTGTAGGGAGTATGGGATTTGAGAACTGCAGAGAAAGGAGTATAAAGAGATAACATCAGGGCCCTTCCACTGAACAGCATACAAGTAAGCATTAGTATTAGTGTTGCTTGTTCACAGTATGGATAATGATAGCTTATTTTTCTCTCTATGGTTTCATCAAGTTGTTGATCCGATGGTGAAGAGGCCAGGATGATTTAAGTTCACTTTGGAATGAGTATCCCTCTGAAGGGATGCCAGCCTGTTTTGTTATGGTGGTCTGTATCAGTAGGAAAGGAGAATAAAGATTCTAAATAACAGATTTAAAACAAGGGTTAGAACTAATAGGCAGTCTGATGTTCGAGAAAAAATTGTCATGGAGTACAGTCACACATTTAAAAGCTTTACTAAAATTATTATAAAAAGCATAACAAACCATTTCAGTTCAAGTCTGAGTTCACATATGCCAAGCTTAAGATAAAAAGTTCTTAGAATTCTTGATTAGCGTTTTCATTCAATTACTTAGGTAAGGACTTCCTCAGGCCAGTTTCGGAAAAGCATAATCATGGGTCATATTTATGCACAAATGCCTTTACAGGAATGGGTGGGTTAAACTTAGCTTTGGAAGGATGTAGACCAATTGTGTTAGCCAGGAAGAGAGCAGTTCACCTATCATATGGATAGGAATGATGACCAATCAACAGAGATGAAGTGTTTGCTCGTTATGCTGATTGGACCATGGAATTATCTAATTGTATAGCTTCTCATCTCATATTTTTGACCAATAAGAGGACAAATGTTCCTAGTTAATAATTGTGCATAGGAAGAATCCAATAGGTGCATCTGTGTTACCCTGTTAGCATGCAGAGCCAGACCATGGAGTAGGAAAAAATAATGTGTGCTAAGATGCTGGAGCCTTCCATATAGCCACCATTACATAACTATTTATGAGTGGCCAGGGTTAGCCAGCCATCTCGTATTGCCTACATGTCATATTCTTGACTCCATGGATGCAAAGTAAAATTGAGTCAAGGATCATTGGTCATCCACATTTAAGGAAAGATGGCCCCTGAGAGACTAGGATAAGTGATGCCATCCTAATAGGTGGTAAACGGCCACCCTATGACTTTGGTTCTCTTCTTGAGATTCTGGAATCCAGTTTATTGGACTAGCCTCAGGGCTCAAAAATTTCGCCAATCTAGCCATGCACCAAGTCAGGCAGTCAGCAATTCACCATCTGTCAGTTGTATCAATAAGTTCTTGAGACTCATAAAATAATTTCTAACCAAGAATCCCAACCAAATATGTATAAAAATCAAGTGAGCATTGGGAGTAAAGAAAAGGTACAAATGGAAATGTTTATGGAAGAATTAAATATGCCAAGGCTAGAGGGAGAGGAAGGTCAATTATTAACAGTTAGGGTAGGAGGAGATAAGATAAAAATGGTGATGAATAACCAGTCTACAGGAAAGTCCCCAGGATTAGATGGTATTCCTGTGGAAGTTTGCAAGCTAGGAGGGAAAAAAACTAATGAAGATCTGGATCTGGAATGTTTGTTTAACAATATTTTAAGAGGAGGAGAAGCACCAACATTCTGGAGGAAAGCAGTAGTAGCTGTATTACCTAAAGAGGGTAAAGATCCATCAGATCCAGCTTAATACAGGCCCATTTCAATACTAAACCATGATTATAAAGTTTTTATGTGTATAATGGATAAAAGAATGGCAAAAGATGATGTCAAAATTGATAGATATGGGTCAGTGTGGTTTTGTGAAGAGGAGGCAAACATTTGTCAACATAAAGAGAACAGTAAGGATCCAGAGGGAAGCAAAATGTAAGAAAATATCACTGTTGCTGGTGGGTATTGATGCAGAGAAAGCATTTGACAGAGTAAGCTGTCAATTTATAAGCAGAGCAACTGGTGCATTTGCATTCACCAGTAAAATTATAAGGTTGATTAGGAGGACATATGAGGGATTAGAGGTGTGGGATCCTCTCTGATAATCTCTGCCTGAGTAGAGGAATCAGATAGGGGTGTACTCCCGCCCCTTTGTTATTTGCATTATATTTAGAACCATTGGCAAACAAAATATGGGACTCAGAAGTTCAAGGATATAATTGGTATAGTAGTCAAGAAAAGCTGGTTCTATTTTCATGTGACATTATTTTATATCTGACAGAATCAGAAAGGGACATTATAGTGTTATGGAACATACTGAGACAGTTTCAGACCTTTTCAAGATACAAAATTAACGAAGCAAGAACAAAAGCAATAGGAGTAAATTATGCACCCACAAACAAATTAGTTCAGCAATATCCATTTTTATAGGGTCATGATAAAATGAATTATTCAGGAGTATGGATTAAAATAGTGCTGGTGGGCAGCTAAGGATAAGTGGGAAGAGACTAAAAAGATAATACAAAAACTGAGAAAATTGGAGCTCTGTTATATGCATATGGATAGTAAGATACAAGCAGTTCAAATGTTTTTCATCCCTCTAGTCTTTTGAACTGGTCAGGCATATTTTTATCAACCAGAGGAGAGGTTGTGTATAAAAATGAATAAAGATCTAAAAGATTTTATCTGGGAGGGGAAGACAGCAAGAGTCAAGTGGGGTAAGCTTATTTTTCCAATAGAACAGGGAATATTATGATTACCAGAGTTGAAGGGGTATTTCAGAGCAACACAATTAAGGCTCCTAAACATAGCACAATCAGAAAACTATAACTCAAAGTGGAAAGAGATGATGATGAAACTGGAGGGAAGCTCATTTATCAGGGAGAGACTGGAATGTCGGATGCAGACCTTTAAGGAGAACAACAATAATCATACAGAATATTATATTCATGAAGTAGCAGAAGATATTCTAATAACTAAGCCAACACAGAAATGGAGAAAGGAGGTTCTGCTGATAGGGATGACTGCAATTAGGGATACAGACAATAGGCAAGAAGGGTATGACTATACTGGAGAAAACTGGCAAAGGAACCAAGGTATTGGCAGCAAATAACTAGAGAGGCAAAGATAATAGAATGGGAAGATGCCAAGAATTTATTTGGACTGTAGGCTAAAGAGTGTCTTCCATATCAAGGATTGATATCAGAGTACAGGCAAAGAGAAAGAAATAAGGGAGTCCTAAATGACAGACTAGCACTGGTAGAGTTTGCAGTAGAATCTAGAAAAGAAATTGCCATTAAGATTGGAATAATTAGAAGAGCATATAAAATATTGCATGATAAATATAAGAATCAACCAGAGGAGGTTAGGAAGGACTAGGAAGAGAGATTAGACAAGCAATTCACAAAGAAACAATGGGGATATATGTATATCTCCCAAATATGCAACAAAATCTAGAAGATTTCAGATCTTTGCCTGGAAGTGCTTACATAGCTATTTTATACCTCTAGCAGACTTCAAAGAATTTTTCATTAGGTAGACAACAAATGTTGGAGGTGTGATGGTGCAGAAAGAGATAACTGGGAATATATTTTCTGGGAGTGCAATGAGTTGGTAGATGTTAAAGAGTCCCTATAGACTGCTCTGTCAGAGATGCTGGGTGAGCAGGCTAGAGTGACTAGGAGAATGACTTTTTTGAGATATGATACAAACTTGGAATTGCCTAGACAGAGTAAGGCCTTGCTGAGTCTAATTATGACGGCTGCCAAAAAAGCAATTACTAGAAAATGGTAATCAAATGGGGGAATTCAGTAAACTTTACACAATAATTTTTACCGTGTGTATCACCGCATGATGTGTACATGGGCATGGCAAGATTTAGATTCAGTAAATTCCACGTAGGAAAGTGCAACCAGCACCCTCACTCGGAAATGGGCAAACTTTCATGGAATGCACATTTCAGCATAAATAGCAGAAATTTATGCTAAGGAAGCAAATCAACTTGACTGAGCAATCCTTCTTCTTCTTTCAGCTTTTCCAGGTTAGGGGTCGCCACAGTGGATCATCTGTCCACTTATGATTGGCAGTGGAGTTTTTACAGTGTCGGGTTGACAGCCCAGCACTCAACCTTCCATAGAAGGCACACACATGCACACACTCACACCTAGGGCCAATTTAGAGTGTCCCATCCACCTACTGCATGTGTTTTGGATGTGGGAGGAAACTGGAGTACCCGGAGGAAACCCACGCGTCCACAGGGAGGAATGCAGACTCCACACAGAAGGTACCCCAGCCAAGAATCGAACCGGAGAACCTCTTGCAACCTAAAATGAAGCTGTGTAGACACCATGTATGTGTTGATAGTGTACATGGAAATTTTCTGAATACCGGAGTCTAGACAGAAACACCAGCAATGAAAAGTATAAAAATTTGGACAGAAGTGAGCTTAACAGATAACACCAGACATATTACGGCCTAAGTATACAATGAGGATGCTAGAACATCAGTCTCCCAAATAAATATGTAATTTTAACTGCCCTGACATAAATTCACCTTTGGTCGTCCACCCCAACTAAATAATAAACAAGTATATAATGCAGGCTTTTAGAATATTTAAAATTGATGAAACCAATTATTATAATGTCCTGTAAGCATAAAGTGTTCTGTATCACATATACAGGCAGAGTAATACCCTGCCTTGTGTTTACAACATTGTGCTCCCATGCAGTTGTCCTGCTTACACAACTACTAACCATGTAACATCCAGGCTGTCAGCATGCTCATTATGCAGATAGGACCAAAAATCAATAGACTTATTGAATCACAAAAAACAGTAACCTTCTAGGAATGTTCACTTCATGTAAGGATCTGCACATTGTTTATGTTTCCAATGGATGTCAACAGTTAGTAATGACATAAGGGCGGTGTGTCAGCTTCCATTTTTTTTTCTCTTAACCTGCTTGTGTATTGGTGTGCTTAGCGCACTGACAGGAAACAGATCAATAAAAGGCTTGTTATGTAAATAATCCTGTATCAGCACCTGTATGTGTTGATGGTCCTGTATTTGATTATAGGCTGTACAAGCTTATCTTCACATGTTATGTTCCATGTTTTTGTGCTATCAGGAAAACTGAGATTAAAATTATACATTATTTATTCCTACCTTATTTATGTGATGCTGTGCGGAGCTGAGCGAAGATGTGCATAGCGCATTACTGACCACTCAAGCAGGTGTTTTAAATCATGCTAATTACAACCTAAGCAGGTGAATGTTTCTTAATTAGCCAATCCCACAGAGTGGACCTATTCAACAAATGTATAAAGTGTCCATGTATACTACATTCTTATTTTCCCTTGATACTTCAATACCATCGGAGTAGAAACTTGGAAATTTTAACTGAGATAATGCTAGGGACTGCTGCAGCTATTTGACATCTGTATGTGCTAGAGGCTGAAGTCAGTGCTGCTGATGCTGCTGACAATAGGCCTAGGCTGAGAAGAAAAAGAGTGTTCAGACCCAGGGTAACCTTCCAGGTGCAATATGAGCTGGAGATTGAAGACTGCTACAGGGTGAATGGACAAATTACAAGAACTCTGTGAACTCTGCTGCCTTCAACTCAGAGCCAGATCCAACCAAGGGGAACCCATCCCAGTGGAAATTAAGGTATGTGTAGCCTTTAGAATATTAGCTACAACTACTTTTCAAAGACCAACTGGGGATGTGATGGGTGTGTCACAGGCATCAGCATCCAAGATACTCCACCAATTCCTAGATTCTATGCTCATACATGGCAGTGAGCACATATATTTTCCCTCTTATGCTGAGGAGAGGGCCAGCAATATGCAATAGTTCTATCATGTAGCACACTACCCTGAAGTACAGGGTGCCATAGATTGCACTCATGTACACATCAAAGCACCACATGGTGAGCAGGGTAGAATCTACATTAACCACAAGGGACACCACTCCATCAACTGCCAAGTCATGTGCAATGCCCAGGGGATTCTCTTGAATGTGTGTGCTGGCAACCCTGACAGTTATCCTTACTCCCATATCTGGCACACATCACAGCTGTACCAGATGTTTACTAGGGAGAACATCCTACATGGCCATTTACTGGGGGATGCTAGCTATGGCCTGGAACAGTGGATGATGAAACCCATCAGAAATGCTAACACACCCATAGAAGAACACCATAATGAGGCAGACACACAAACTAGAAACATCATAGAGCATGTGTTTGTTTCAGAAGTCAAAGTTCCGGTGCCTATATATAGCTGGTGGAGCCTTGCAGTATAATCCACACAAATTTACTCAGATATTTACAGTATGTGCTATGCTCCACAATCTGATCTTTTGGAAGCAGCTGCAGCAGGATCAGCAAGGGTAAGGGGCACACATTCCCCCACTAACACCTAGGTCACCACATCCACAGTCACAGGAGGACTCGAAGGAGGAACCCCCAGCAGATATCCCTGTAGACAGACATAGGTGTGCTCAGTATGCCCTTGCTTTGGCTAAGAGATGATTCATGGCACATTCACTGACCACTTAGGTACCTAGGGAATAATACGTTTCTCCTACTCGCATACATATATTAAAATTGATGGCAGGCAACTTGCACCTATTCATGTACTGGCTGTGTACTGCTTGCATCAGACAGAGTCAGCCTGAACTAAAGTTGTGTCAACTGCTGTATTTGCAAGGTAAGTTCTGAACATACACTGTATTCTTGAAGAGTATTATGAAATATCCTTGTATCTATGAACTTGGTACAGTACACAAGTACAGTGGATATAAAAGTTTACACAACCCTGTTAAAATGCCAGGTTTTTGTGATTAAAAAAATGACACCATAATAAATAATTTCAAAACTTTTCCCACCTTTAATGTGACTTATAACCTGTAGAATTAAATTGAAAAACAAATCTGTTAGGAGAAAAAATATAAAAAATAAAAAACATACAATAAGATGGTTGCAAAGTGTACACACCCTTAAACTAATACTTTGTTGAAGCACCTTTTGATTTAATTACAGCATTCAGTCTTCTTGAGTAGGAATCTATCAGCATGGCACATCTTGACTTGGCAATATTTGCCCACTCTTCCTTGCAAAAGTGCTCCAAATCTGTTAGATTGCAAGGGCATCTCTTGTGCACAGCCCTCTTCAGGACACCCCACAGATTTTCTATTGGATTTAGATCTGGGCTCTGGCTGGGCCATTCCAAAACTTTAATTTTCTACTGGTGAAGCCATTTTTTGTTGATTTGGATGTATGCCTGTTGTCATTATCATGTTGAAAGGTGAAATTTCTCTTCATCTTCAGCTTTCTAGCAGACACCTGAAGGTTTTGGGCCAAAAGTGACTGGTATTTTGAAGTGTTCATAGTTCCCTTCACCTTGACTAAAGCCCCAGTTTCAGCTGAAGAAAAGCAACCCCAAAGCATGATACTGCCACCACCATGCTTCACCGTGTTGTTTTGGTGATGAGAAGTCTTGTTTTTCCGCCAAACGTACCTTTTGGAATTGTGGCGAAAAAGTTCAACCTTGGTCTCATCAGACAATAATACATTTTCCCACATGCTTTTGAGAGACTTTATGTATTGTTTTGCAAATTTTAGCTGGGCCTGGATGTTTTTCTGTGCAAGAAAAGGCTACAGTCTTGCAACCCTACTCCATAGCCCAGACATATGGAGAATACAGGAGACTGTTTTCACATGTAGTACACAAACAATACTTGCCAGAAATTCCTGCAGCTCCTTCAGTGTTGCTGTAGGTCTCTTGGTAGCCTCCCTGACCAATTTTCGTCTTGTCTTTTGATCAATTTCCCCCAAAAAATGGTAAAAAGGGGGCTGATGATTATGATTTTAATCAAATTTTGAGGGATGTCCAGTTCTTTGCAATGTCACTGTTGTCCCATATTTTCTCCACTTCTTGATGACTGTCTTCACCATGCTCCATGGTATATCCAATGATGTGGAAATTTTTTGTACCCTTCTCTTGACTGATACCTTTCAACAATGAGATCCCTTTGATGTTTTACAAGCTCTTTGTTAACCATGGTATTTGCTGCAGCAGGCAACTGGGTAAATGTCAGGAAAATCCTACTAGAACAGCTGAACTTTATTTGGGGTTAATCAGAGTCTCTTTAATTGATGGCAGATGTTTACCCAAGAAGACTGAATGCTGTAATTAAATCAAAAGGTGCTTCAACAAAGTATTAGTTTAAGGGTGTGCACACTTATGAAACCAGCTTATTGTACGGTTTTTAGTTTTTATATTTTTCCCCTAACAGATTTGTTCATTTTTCAATTGAATTGTACAGGTTATAGGTCACATTAAAGGTGGGAAAAGTTTTGAAATTATTTTTTGTGGTCTCATTTTTTTATATCACAAGAACCTGGCATTTTAACAGGGGTGTGTAAACTGTGCATAGTGGTTGATTTGTACAGAAATTAAATTAACATGAGTACAGACATTTATTTTATTAATATAAGTCCATTTGTAATTATTTGGCCTCAGGCATGAAACATTCACACAGTCCTACCTCAGCAGAATACTGGTACATCATTCAAGAGAGAAGTTAGAAAGTGAGGCTACACATGGAAGTTTCTGACTTCAGACTTGTTTGTATCCTTACAATAAGTATGCTTAGTTCCCCCGCCTCCAATATAGGAGTGTCTCCTTGTAATTGCCATAACAGTAACTCATCTATGGTACCCCCAAACCCACAGTATATACATAAAACACAAAAAGGCGAGGAATGAGAGAATGAGCACGACCAGCTCTACAAACTAAAGAACACAGGTTTATTTTGTAAGCACTTTCGGAGAGCACAATATCTCTCCTTCTTCAGACAAACGTTGAACACTGGTATGGTATGAGCTTAAATACAGCAATCAATAGGCCAATTAAGAACAATTAGCCAACACAATCCTAATTAGTTTTAAAGAAGACATAACATTAAAACCAAAATACATAAATGAAAATACAAAGTCATATTATCATTTTAGATTACACGCTTAGAATCAAATAAACTAGTACAATCAAACAACCTTAAAAACATGGTGTGCTGCAGCTTATTCTTTAAAACAGGTCCAACCAAAAAATTATAAATAAATTCAGATAAATCAGTTTGTTTCACGCAAAAAGTTAATAATTAAAAAATCAGACAAATAAATAAAACGTTAAGAGTACTCTACCAAAAATATTTTGACTTGAACATAGACATTAATTACCTTCTCATGGTGAGATGTTTGAGTATACAGCTGATGGAAACTGTTTCATTTAGACCAGGAAACAAGTGGACAGCAGTTAACTGCCAAAACAGTTCTTCCATTTCCAAACGAACTTGCCACGGGCCACCCCTTATACCAATATCTATATGGTAAAGAATACTAAATTCTTATGATGTTCTTAAAATGATGCCTACACATTGGCTAGTATTAGCGAAGTTAATTCAGCCTACAAGAATATTAGATATATTTTGGAAGATCTTTTTTTAGAGGAGATTACTGACATTGATCTACACCGTTATTTGACCATCCTAGCACCTAAGTTACCCGCATTGTTTGGTTTGCCTAAGTTACATAAATCTATCACTGATCCCCCATTTAGACCTATTGTGGACGGACGTGGGTCAATCACTTATGCATGTGCAAAATACATTGTTAGTATTTTAAAGCCTTTGGTAGAACAGGAGACACAAATATGTAAGGACTCCTAGAGTTTTTTGCACCCTATTAACAACAGTTGTTTCAACAAAGATTTTTGCTTCCTCACAATTGATGTCAGGGACCTCTATACAGTCATCCCCAGAAATCTTGGTTTGGAATGGATTAGAGAGTTCCTGACATCTAGAGGAACCAACAATCAAACCATTCATTTAGTGGTGACCCTTTTTAAAGTTGTTCTTACCTATAACTTCATTGTTTTTGATGGCCAAATATATTTACAGAAGTCTGGTGTAGCAATGGGGTCACCCTGTGGTGGGAGCTTTCCAATTGCATCATGGCACATTGGGAAAAGACTTTATTATTTACCAATACCATGTTTTGTGATAATGTCGCCTGGTACACAAGGTACCAGGATGACATGTTTCTTATTTGGAAGGGTTCTCCTTCATTGGTAACATCCTTTATTTCTAACATTTCCTCAATGACTCAGTTTTTTGAATTCACTTATAATTTACAGGAGTATGAAATCAATTTCCTTGACATTCTTTTGTCTAAGGATATTCCCAACTCTAGGTATAAGAGTATTATATACAGGAAACCCACGTACTCTAATAACTTTCTCCACTTTACCAGCTGCCATCCCTTTCACCAGAAAAAAGCGGTTGTAAAGGGACAAATGGTTAGGGCAGCTAGAATTATTTCTGATGAAGACGATTTCATCAAGGAATGTGATCACCTAGCATTCATGTTCTCCAACAGAGGCTACCCACATGGGGTTGATCAATGACATTACTTCCGAAGTCATTCACAAATGCCAAACTGGTTATTTTAAACCAATCTTGTGTAATTTTAATAGACAAAATTTATCAAGTTTAGATGAGGTAATTGGCTCTAAGCATTGTTCAGATAAACAAACCTTTAGGACTAGTTTTTTGTGTACTTTCAGTGTTGACTATACACAAATAAGAGATCTTATATACAAAAATTGGACTCTTATTATTGAGGACAGGGTCCTATTTAGTATGTTTGAAGCAAAACCTCACATCACATACAGGCGTTGTCAAAATCTTAAATCTCTACTTGAGGTTAAACACCCCAATAAACAAGTCAAAAACACAGGAATGGTTAGATGTGGGTCCTGTAACCAGTGTAAACACATTATGGTGGGACCAAAAGTTAGAATCAATGACACAACCTTCAATTGCGACACTAGGGGTGTTGTTTATGCTGCTAGCTGTGACAAGTGCACAGCTTTTTATATAGGAAAAACCGAGAGAAAATTGAAGCAGTGCATTTATGAGCATTACTGTGCTTCTAGTAGGAAAGATCTTACCAATGCTTTAGCTAGACACATTACGACAAACCCTGGCCACTCTTTTAAATTTAGTATTCTTTACCATATAGATATTGGTATAAGGGGTGGCCCGTGGCAAGTTCGTTTGGAAATGGAAGAACTGTTTTGGCAGTTAAGAACTGCTGCCCACTTGTTTCCCGGTCTAAATTAAACAGTTTCCATCAGCTGTATACTCAGGCTTGTGCTGTAGTGCTTGCATCAAGTACTGTTTTCTGTAGTCTGTGCACTTATTTAGAGGTTCAGCTCTTACTGCAGTAGACTGTGTGTGTGTGTGTGTGTGTGTGTGTGTGTGTGTGTGTGTGTGTGTGTGTGTGTGTGTGTGTGTGTGTGTGTGTGTGTGTCCATCCATAAAGAAGAGTCCCAAACTGACATCTGCAATGGCATGGTTTTGCAGTGTTTTGGTGCTTGCACAAACATTCATTTCAAGCAGACTTCCAACTTCTTGTCCCCAATGTGGCTATAAGACCACCTAAAGTCCTGTTAAAATCAGACTTGTGCTGTGGCTGGTGCATTAAGTACTGTAGTCTCTGTACTTAGATAGGGGTTCTATTCTCACTGCTGTCAATTTGTCAAGTGTGTGTGTGTGTGTGTGTGTGTGTGTGTGTGTCCATACAAGTGAGTGGAATTGTGTATCCCAAACTGACTTCTGTTCTGTAGTCTCTGTACTTAGAAAGGTAGGGGTTCTATTCCCAATGCAGTCAACATGGTGGGGAGAAGGTGCTGTGTGTGTTTGAGCTGGTTCTGGACATAACAGAGAGTGTCTTAAAGCAGCTAAAAAACACTGTTCTATGCACATTCATCATGCTATTTTATTTAGCCACTGATATGACATGAAAGTCCTGCAGTATGTGCAGTTGCTGCTGTTAGTTATGCAAGAAAAATTCTACATAATTTCCTTTGTGTTGCTATGATTACTTTAAAAAACAGATGTGCTGCTTTTGACTCTGTTGCCTATTTAATGTTATGAAGAAATGAGTTGTCAATTACTGCTTTTATTCTGTTGCAGGTGTGTTGCCCATGCCATGCATTGGATTCACACAATATGAATCCAGTTAATTTCAGCTATTGATAAGTAAACATCATGACACATGATTTGTGAGAAAATACCCCTGTACCATTGTGCCTGCATTGTACAGTAGTAATAGGTTAGGTAATTGTTTCTGATATCATTTTGAGTTTTAACACTCTTTCATTGTCTTAGCTGCTCTGCTGCTGTTTGCTTACAGAAAGCTTAACTCCTTGAGGTTATACATGCAGAAACAACAGTTACATTATTTTCCCTTACACCCATCCTTTACTCATTCTCTATGCAGACACTGTGATCACACCTCACGTTACGAGCTGCCAGTGTCTCTCTCTTTCATCTGCTAGCCTAGTTGACATGTCTTTATTGACTCAAGGAAGATAATACATCAGGCCTGTACTACAACATCAGGTAAGTACCATAATGGGCATAGGTTCTCTCCAAACTACAAAAACAGCAGAGGCATCCAAAACACAAGCATGGTACACCTAACAGTAAAACCAAAGCACACAATACACATAAAAAAGGAACACCAGTGTCTCACCCAGGAAGTGCCGATGACAATAGTTATCTATTGTATAGGTTGTCCTTACAGTCGATTGTACAGTGAAACATACACCGGCCCCACTCTCCAGCTTAAACAAGGGCAAATGTTGGGTCAGCTGTGTGTCACAAGTACTCGTAACATCACACATGCAGTCAAATCTCTCAACAAGTCCCACTATTAATCCATCATAGTTGTTGTTGGTATGCACAACTTCAGACATATTTCTAGGGATTATATGGAGACAGATATGACTGAGCTGTCTAAATGTGTGTCACTCGTATATATGGCCCTATGTTTGACCAGTATTCTAAGCCCACTTAGGATGAGACAACAATATCAAGAACAAATGACAATCTGAAATTGGTTGTGTCTGGTATCATTCTAAGGGGATCCAGCTCCTGTCAGTGTGGGATGACATTGTGGATAGACCATGCTGCTTTGCAAGACATGAAATTTAACTGGCACCTCAAGGCTTTTGTTTGCTCGCTAAGGCATGTGCCTCATTTATAATGCCTTTATTAGGCAATGTCACAAAACCAGAGGTTACTATGTGAAAATATATAACTCCAATAAAATTAGGGTCATGCTGATAAACTGTAGTTAACATCAGAAACTGCACCCTGTCAGCATTTTTCAGAATGGAAGTGGTAGATGTCTGTGCAGTCAGAGAAACCTGATTAAAAGCTGTTGTAAGTAACCTGGCCTTGCAAGGCTACAAGGCCTCCCACACATTCAGAATACACTTTGAAGTTATGTGAACCACAGGAGGTGGATTATCCCTCCTCAATGAAGATAATTCCTCCTTTGTAGGGGTTAGACAACATAACTGTACAGAGTTAATGTAACTCAAATTTACTGAGGCTAAGAAACCCCTTAATGTTATTGACAGTTTTATGCCCGTTCCATGAACAAGAAAGGCCACACAGTCTATTTAAAACAACTTGTAACAATTAAAGTTGAACAAAACAAACTACTCAGGAATGACTACAACTGTAACTACATTGATTGTGAAATATGTGAGCCCAAACTCACTTGCACAACAATTTCTGGACTTTGATAACTTATATGCCATGGAACTAAGACTACACCACCCCACAGGTTCCTGTAATATCATATATCTAGTCCTCACAAATAGCAATGACCAGTGCAACCCCAGATGTGTAGGGGCTGCACTGTGTCACTCCAACCATTAAGTATTTTGTTCACAATTTGCAATAGGTACTGAATTTAAAAATAATAGGTCAACTGAACATACATTTTCCAAAGTAAGTTCACCATCCTAAGGGATGGTATAATCACCTTACACACTCTAGTTCCAACAGAACACATTGACAAGTACAGTAAGGTATACCCGAATAGTCTCTATAAACATCTACACAAATGTGTAGATACAGTGGTAACTGGTAGGATCAAAGAAAGATTCTTAAGAAAATCATAACTATGCTGATGGATGACTGACATTACTTTAGTATAGAGTAAGTGGATGAGTCTGATGTCTACAAATACAAATGTTTAAATCCCAAACTGGAAGACTAACATCCCCAGCCTAAGCAAGACAATAAGACACCTTGTAAAATCATCACACAGCAGCTATGGGAAATATGTCCAAAACATAGCCAAGGATAATCATAAGGCTTTTCTCTGCTACATCTGCAACATCAAAGGTATAACTCAGATGTATGCTGAATTAATTGTCAGTAGTATTGTACACACTGAACCTGTGTAAAATGAAAACCAGCTAGCACACACTCTTAGATAAAAATTATCCCCCCACCCACAAGCTTACCGCAACAGGACTTCAATATCACCTCCAACCTCCCTCTTCAAAGACCAAGTAATCAGTGCTCTCTCCAAGAAGAGGAGCACAGCTTCCATGGGACCAGATGGCATTCTGGTATGCTTTCTTAATGTTCTTAACCAGCAAACCCCTGCACTAGGCACCATATTCAAGCACAGTCTGAGTACTGCTTTTATCCACACAGATGTGAAATCAGAGACCTATTTCCCCCTACACATAATCCCTTAAGTTTCAGAAGCTTCAGCTGTGAGTCAATGGAATAGATTTTCATGGATGTCAGATACAAGAACAGAGATGACATCCAAACATGACATGTTTTCCTGCATGGTTTTCTCAAGGGAGGGATTTGCATGCTAAAAGTGCTGGTATTCAGTTATGTGACCAGAGACATAGCATGTGTGCACAGCACTGAGTTTGTACATATAAAATGCTACGTTGTCAGGTGGGTTGTAAACTGTCTCACAGACAAACAACACGCATTCAAAATTAAAGAGCTGACCTGTAGTAACAAAACCATCACCCATGGGTCACCACAGGTGTCACTGCTATATCCATTCATGTTCACCATGTATGTTTCAGAAGTCCAGACCAAAACAGAGTGTCTGCAGCTAGTCAGGTTTGTGGTTGAATGACACTAAGGTGCTATCATTTAATCCCCTAACAATGTGAGTGGTGTTCAAAAGGGGCTTACACAGACCAATGACTGATGACAACTCTTTGCTGTTAAATGACTGTCATATAAATGCATCATTTCCTTTGGTATTAACAATGCTCCAGCTTATTGTGACATAACCCTAAATTCCCCAATCACTAATTCTGAATGGATAGATGTGGGAACACAAGTAGACTGCAACATGTGTCTATTCTTGTGAGGAAGGTTTTCTAACTATTGCATCAGATTGGCAAAGTCATTGCAGCAGTATCACTTTCATTACTAAATACATTAGTCATCCCTCCTCAGGCCAACTCTGGAATATAATGCTCCCTTTGCTATGTATTGTAACAGACACCTGCAGAAACTTGACAGACCTCAGAGATGTACAAGTAATATATATCTGGCTGTCAATCATGTGTCTAAAATGGCCAGAGTCATGTAGCTGTCACTATACTCAATATGATATAGAATGCTTTGAGGTGACTTATGTATGCCTTACAATGCCCATTCATATGTCATTTGTGACTACAGTCAGCTGTTCAAGAGCTATCAATGTCGACTGAGATATATATATATATATATATATATATATATATATATATATATATATATATATATATATATATATATATATATATATATGTCTACTTCATTTGCCTGACAACCCAAATGACTGGCACTCATTTGCCTGGCAGCTCAATTGCTCGGCAAAAAGTAATCAAGGCAAAACCTGGGATTTGCCCTCCCCACTGTTGTGCGACCGTGGAGTTGTTATATATATAGTGTGTGGGGCACAGCCCCCATCAGGGGTGTGGGCCCCCACCAGAAAGTTTGTCGAGCAAATGAGCTGTCAGGCAAATGAGTGTCAGTCATTTGAGTTGTCAGGCAAATGAAGTAGACCCATATATATATATATATATATATATATATATATATATATATATATATATATATCTAGGACATGCTGGAGAGACAGCTACATCTCCCATAGTTTGCCAGTACTCTGGAATAGGCTTCAAAATAATGTCATGCCGAGCACCTCCATGACACTGTTTCATCACAGCTTGGATAACTTGATGGTAAACTGTTAATCTCTGCCCGCATTGCCCCTGCTTTTCACCTGGACATGGGTAGTCCTTGCTAGACAAATCTTGGCCATACATAATATCTCGACTAGTAACACCAAACAGCAAAACCAGATCCTCGGACTCGAACAGAGAAGATGTTCCAAACGATGTTGATCCAAAGGTTTATTCACAATAAAAAATCACTGATAAAATTACAAGCACAGAGCTCTATAGAACAAGGTTAAGCGCTTTCATCTGATACATCCCAGACTTCTTCAGAACCAATTAGCTCCTTAATTGAGTTGTATTTATACCTGTTTAGGCACCAAATTTAATAATTAAAGTTCCTTAATATTAATAAACATTCCATTAAATACATTTTATAAAAATATTCTATAAAAGTTCCTGAAAAATGTTCTCATATGTACATTGAGTCTGTTCTTAGCAAATCATCCCCTATCTAGAATTTTAATTGTTACATAAATATTACATGAATGTAAAAAGTCATAATCAAAATTGATCAATAATAGTAAATACAAAATATATACCAATACTCATCAAATATTACTGTATGGCACAATACTAGAATTTTAATTGTACCTGAATAGGTACACATTTAATGCTTTATATAATACATAAGTGTTATTGTATAATAGAAACCAAAACTACACTAACTATATACATATGCTTTCCTTACTAGATCTATCACTACTTTGGTTCAAAACAATGAAGAAATTTAAAAACTACCACTTTAATTCAAAATCAAAAAAGGTTTTAAGCTAATACTATCATTGATTCCGGGGGGGTGTCGTAGCATCCAAGCATATTTGCCATTTGCTTTCAACCCATGCCAGATATGCTTTCCAATTTCCTCCTCTATCTACCACCTCCACCTGGTCTATAATAGCAAAAGTAAAGGTGTGTTCATACATAATATCTGACATTGAACTTTATATTGTGATTTCATGGCTAGGTTTCTAAATACAATCAGGTCAATAACCTAGTAACATCCTATGTACCTATGAAGCTATGTTGATGTACATGCCACTAAAAATACTGATATACTCTATTATTGTTTTGATGACAGTTGAATACAGTGCATACTTACAATCTTGATATCTCTATCTGATGCTGTGCTTATGATGTGCACCATAATAAAATAATTCCATGGAAAACTTCAAACTGTATGCATCAGACACATAGCTTTACTATCTCTGAATCAAATAGATAGAAAACAGGGATATGGCAGTTATCACCACTTGCACAGGGTGTTGTGTGTGGGTGGAGGAGCCCTAGGTGATACAAAAGGTGTGTGAGTAAGGAAGTGAAACAGGCAAGATGGGCAATGAAAATGTGTGTGTGTGTGGGGGGGGTGCGTGCCCTAAATGTAACACTGCTGTGTGAGTGTCTGCATGCACAAAGCCAAGCTCTATGTCTCTATATGTTGGACAGATGTAAGCTGTGTATGGTAGAGTTCACAGTTCATCTTTGTCACCCCCGACCATAAGAACTGGCTCTAGCAAGAGTTGCACTGGTACCTCCATGCCCAAGGTCTAATGCAGGGCTACTAACTTCAGGTGACTCATGTTTGTTGGATGTGTTCCCTTCACAGTAATGCCAAGGACCAAGAGCCCATGGCCTGCCATGTCTGGGTGTGAACAGCATACTCCCTGATAGAGCAGTGGAAGTACTGCCACTATGGGAGCATGATTGGACATGGCCACATTGTCTCACAGCAGATGTAGTTACTGACCTACACCCATAAGGACAACGTTTCCTTCCCTGAAGATGCTCCATCATAGACAATGTGTGTTCCATGACAGATCCTTTATGCTCCCTCACAGACACACCTCATTCCAATGTGTTATTCATCCAATCAATGGAATTAACAACAACACGGTGGAGGCAGTCATGGATGTCAGACTGTGTCACATGTAAAACCCTGAACATTTGTCTGGACAGCATTTCTGAATGTGCCTGTACCTCCATGATGGCCCTAAACATACATTGCGTTACACATGAAGAGAAACCTTCACCAGGTGGAGGAGGGACAGCAGTCATCTGAGCATCCCATCAAGCCTACTGTGTGGCACCTTGCCAACACTTTGGCTATGGCCAGAATCGACAGGCTCTGAAGCAGTGGTAGATACACTTCCCTGGTCAATGTCCTCACCCTACACCTGTCCAATATCTGTGACATTGGACTGGGGATGCGTAGGCATATTGGCTGTGTGGGGTTGCTGAGTGTCAACCTCTGTGTCAGATGCAGCCTCTGTAACCCCCAGCTGTGCCTCACTTTGGCCACCATCATCATCAGAGTAGGATGCGACACTGACATCAGGTGGTAAAGGGAACACAGAACCACTTCCATGATAATCTGTTATAAAACAAAGAAACACAGGAATACATTAATACTGCACTGCTATGCTACAATATATGGTAAACAATTTACACTGCTGTCACTGTTACAGACAGTCATACGTCTCAACCTTTTAGAGAAGGAAATCTGGACAAATCTATAAATAATGGGTGGACAAAGGCCCAAAAATAGGGGCAATTTTGAAATATTGCTCTTAGAAAGTTGATAGAATAACACATTTTGCTTTAGCATGACATTTTTGAAGGGAATGAAGTCTGAAACACAGATCTCTGTCATTATTTTGTGTCTGCAGTCTTTAATGCCTTGTCGATAATTTGGCAGAAAAGCAGTATGATATGAAATATGGGCCAGGCATATGAGTCCAAAATCTGGACATTCAGCAGAAATTGCTACAGTTGACAGGTGTGCAGTACAGCAATATATACAGCAAGCCTGAGAGGGCACATTATCAGATATCTTGTAATGTATCTACAGTACTGACGTAAATGTATTATGCTTACCAGCTGCAAGAGCCCTATGTCTCTGAATGCCTGATGGTCCTTAAAGGGGTAAAGGAAGAGGTAATGACAACAGCACCACATTTAACAGTGTAACAGGGGTAATACATTTGCTCATCTATATCTACAGTAACTGAAATGTTAACAAGAATGCGGCTGACAACTTTAAAATAAGCTGAAAACTGCAGCTATCCTAAATTTCACCAACCAGAATACAACTTGACACACATATACACTACTGACACTATTTCAGAATGCCAAAGTATTTTAATGACAATCTAACAATGCATATGTGGAAGCTCCTCTTGAGATGCAAGAGTAGTGCACATGTCCAGAAAATACTGGGACATTGATTGCTGGGAGTTGTCCTGTGTGGCAGTGTTTGCCAGGAATTCCTCTATGGCAGTGAGAGAGGGTTCTTAAGCAGGCCCACCACTGGTGATCATGTGCCATTGCAGCTGCACACCTCCTTGCAGCTGTGATTGTATCAGTGGAACTGTGATGCACCTGCTCATAAGTGCAACTGTGTTGCCCAATATCATTTATATTGTGGACTAATTCTCCCCACAGGGGTGTATGCTGAACTATATTGGCCCACCCTCTGAACAGCAGTACTGCATGATGTTGAAGTAAGGCATCAATGATAAGGTCATTTTCCGCCTCAGTACATGGGGGCCTAAGTCAAGCTGACATTTTGTGAACTGAAAGACAAAAAAAATGATAGCACATATAGGGATCACATAAGTACAAACAAAATGTTTACAGATAAAGCAGTAAAGGAAGGCTGTCAGTATTCCCCACATCACAGACTTTAAAGATTCAACAGGGGTCAAAGACTAACAGGAGAGGATACAAAACAAGGAGAATATCAAGAAAACCATATCCTTGCTTGGGCCATAACAGATACTCAACTATAAGCACCCACCCAAAATGACAGTCCATTTTAGTTTGTGCCATAGCAGGAACTCATATTTGTTCCCCCCCAAACAAAATAACAGGCTAAGGACCAATTGAGCTAACAAGACAACTGTGAAATGCTAAAAGTTCTATCAAAGGACCTTTCTGTGAAACACATGTACATAATTATCACCTAGCATTATAATTTCAGCCTACTCTACATCCACTGTAACTCTGAAATGGCTTCAACAATAAGGCCATGCCAGGATCATGGTTCTACAAAATGCATACAGATTCACTGCACATTATTCTTAACTACATTCCAGCATATGCATTTTGTAGGTAGCAAAATGGATACATATCTGCTGGAGTAGTAGAAATATAGTGCAGCTAGAGCGTCTTCTGCATGGAGACATGCGTGAATGGGCGTACCTACGTTGAAGGTTGTGCATCAGGGCTGGCAACTCGGCACGTAAAAATCAACTGCCAATCATTAGCGGACCGGAGTTCCGTTGTGGCGAGTCCTGACCAGGAAAAGCCGAAAGACACAACAAAAAGTGTTCAAAATAAGTGTGTCATGAAGTTAAACAATGCACTAACTCTCATCCACGTCAGTTTGCCTAGCTACACATTTGCCTTTTTATAATGGATTACATTAGTAATGGATTGCATCTGTCTTAGTCTGTGCTTCAGAGATGCTAATTACAGCATAAGCAGCTGAATTGCAACCTTGTGGAGTTAGTCAACAATATATAAAGCATCCATGTGGATCCCATGCTGCATTTTTTATGCAGACTGAGGAAAAAGTGGAGTGCAGACACAAAGAACTCATAGACAGATTGTTAGTAGCTACTGCTTTTTCAATGCTACAGGCTGAAGCCAATGCTGCTGCTGCTAAAAGCCATAGACAGAAAAGGTGAAAATTTTGCAGGCCCAGGACACAGTACAGGAACTGTGCAACCTCTGGCAGCCTTGACTCAGAGCCAGAGCCAAATGGAAGGAATCTATCACAGTGGAAAATGAGGTATGTATTGAACTTAGAATCTTAGCCACAGGTACCTCTCACAGACTATCAGGGGACATGTTTGTTGTGTCATGGGCACCACCATCTAGGATCACCCAAACATTCATGCATGCTATGCTACAACATGGCAGAAAGCCATATATTATACCATTAGCTCTGCAGAGAGGGTCACAAGAATGCAACAATGTATCACACTACCCTGAGGAAATTTGTGCCATATATGTCAGTCAAGTACACATGAAAACAATACCTAGGGAACTGGGTAGAGTCTACATTAACCACAAGGTCTACCACTTGAACAACTGCCAAATCATGTGTAATGGCATGGGAATCATCTGGAACATATGTGCTGGCAACCCTGGCAGTTAATACTACTCCCATGTATGTCACATCTCCAAACTGTACCAGATGTGTGCTAAGGGGTATATCTCACATGCTCATTTAGGGGTGGATGCATGCTATACGCTGGAGTCATGGCTGATGAAACCCATCAGAAATGCATGTATAGACACACACACGTGCACACACACACACACACACACACACACACACACACACACACACACACACACACACACACACACACACACACACACACACACACACGAACACCTTAATGAGACACAGGGTCCAAACTGTAATGTCATAGAGCATGTTTTTGAGCTACTGCAGTCACAGTGCCAGAGACTACATACATCTATACAAGGCCTCCATTACAATCCACTGACATGTCCCACAATGCTCATAGTAAGTGATATGCTACCCAAGTTAATCTTGTGGAAGCAGCTGCAGCAGGATCAACAAGGGGAAGGGGAACACAGCCTCCCAACAATGCCAAGGTCACCACAGCCACAGGCTAATAATGAGTCAGAGGTGGAACCGGCAGCTGGTGTGGTTGTAGGTGGACGTAGGCATGCTCAATATGTCCTTGTATTGGCTAGGAGATAAGTCATTGCACATCACACATCACCTAGGAGTCTAAAACCATCCTCTGACTTCACCATACTTTTGTACCTGCAAGCACTACAGAGAAATGTTAGCTAGGACATATATTGCAGTTCCTGACTTTTTAATCCTCCCTAAATCAGACAACAGGCAGGATGCCAAACAAGCAGAGTAACCAGGCCAACACAGTCTTGATTGTGCAATAGCGGGAACAAACATTTGCTCCCCCACTCCCGAAAGGACGTTGGACATCCAACCTGGCTTTCCTTAGTTGACAATTGCATATCATATTATTCCCAGTTAATACCCTTTGACATTGTAAGTGCAATGATATAGAATGGTTTACATGTTGTATGCCCTAGAGTACTGGTCAGATAAGTGCTGAATGACTAATTAACCCGGAAAGGTAACACAGTGTTGTATATTTGCAAGCAAGAATCATAACAGGGTGTGTAATCACTACATGTGCAAAGATAAACATTTCACTAAATGTACAACTAACATGTAATGATTTAATATAATTGTATATTCTGTTTAATTTGTTTGTGTGCTGAATGAGTGTTGTTGCTTGCTACAAAGGTGTTTGTGTGAAAAACAGGCTTAAGGCATCCATTGTGTGTTCTGAATGTGGACTGGATGGTGATTTGGATTTCAGACCTATGTAGGTATATTTCATGTGAACTAACATATTGTACTATGTATGTTGTACATTAATTTCTGTATCTATCTGTTATTACTTGCTTTTTCTGTGAATTTTTGGGTCACTGTTTGCGTGGTGCTGCGCTTAGAACAAATAGCTTTGGCTATGCTCAAGTGGTTTGTGCACACAGCAGCAGTGCATAAACTGGATGATCGGACTACCCAGGTAGCAGACAGGACCCAGACATCTAAAAATAGACATAGGATGCATTCTATTACAGCACCAAGGCCCACTATTTCTGGGCTGCAGCCTGGCCATCCCCCACCTACTGCCCCTGCCCTATCTGGACCCTCAAGTAGTTCTGCCCCAGAGGATAGGCCTGTGGTTCCCTTTGGGAGCAGAGGGGGTGATTTTTGTCATCCAAACTGAAATGTCAGATATGGTGCATAGGATTGTGCACCACACAACTGGCGAAAGCCTACACTGAATGGCAACACTGCTCTTCATCATTGTCCTGAATAATACAAGGAGAAGCAGACATCAGACACTGCAGCTATCTGTGCAGTGATGTGACACTGATAACAGCCCAGTGGGTGAGGACTCAAATCTTCTGTCACCAAACATGACATCCATAAGTTCGCAATTTTCTCACCCCGACCAAGGTGTTCACCTCCCTGTTTTGTCTTTCACCAACCCTGTCACTTGTCTCGTATGTCTTGTCTGCCAGCAAATGCTTCCTTGCCTTCCCACCTTGCCTGCTTCAGACATTCCTGTCTCCCTTCCACAATATTCCTCTCTCTCCTTAAAAAAAGGGCACCTGTCCTAAACAAAATATATTGTCCCATTCATAGCTCTCCATTTCACACACGTCTACTTGACACACTTAATTTGGTCCATTTGGCTTCACAACACAATTATGTTGTTGTCATTCCTCTCTCTGGAGGTGACAGTTCAAATTCAGCTAAAATTCTGTACCTAAGCTCATTTATTACTTTTGAAGTAATGGATAGCCATGTTTCTTTCTTCCAGCCTTCCTGCACATTTCTGTCTTCCTTTCACTTTGTTTTTGCCCCTGCTTGCTCCCCATTTCACCACCTTTCTGTCTCCCCCATTTCTTTTCTTTAAATAAACAATGCACGATGCTGCACATTGTGCCTCAGTGTGCAGCAATGTTGAACGTCAGCAAAACATTTAAATCTACTTATAGACATTTCTGAAAGTTCACCGTACACCTGTATTTGAACACAGTACCATTAACCTCCACCAACAATGCCTTAACACCTGCTGTCACACATTCAGTTATCTGACGTGTGTATTTCATACAAATGTGTTACCTAAGAATATGCTAAAAGAGATGATTATATTTGTATGGCTATACTGAGGGTATAATGAATTAAAGAAAAGCAGTCTTGAGTCACAGTGCAAACAATAGTGGTGTCCCACGAGGACAGGCTTGCTCAATAGTCCGTCTCAAAGGCATGTGTCATCATAGCCATCTTGGATCAAACTGATACACCACCATATCACTAAAATAATTATTGCTTTTCCCTTTGAATACAATGGTATCCATAGTAGTTAACTACATGCTGTATTAAAAATGCTAAAACTGTAGCTATGAAATATTTTCAGATAAAGCAAACTCATATGTCAGTTTCAAACAGTAATGGAGTCCTGTGTGGAGAGGGTGCCTCACTGGTGTCTCTATGTGTTTGTCCCTGTCATTGTATTGGTTAGATCAAGTATGCTATAGTTCTTTTTGTAGCTGACCCTGATGAGCCTTATAAGAACAAATTCCAAGGCTTTGGGCATGGAGCTCGAAAGACACATACACACACACACACACACACACACACACACACACACACACACACACACACACATGCACACACGGACACAAGCACATTCATATATCTGCATATATTTTTTTGCATTTACTTACCATGGTGATAGCATTCTGTGACATACACGGTGTGGTGATAATTGTTTATTAATGCCTTTCTGTCTGCTCTTCCAGAAAGTTGTCATACAGCCTACATTAAAAAATAAGCCATAACACCAACTACAGTACAGAAAAGTAACATGGCTACACAATTCGCATCAAATCATGCAGTACAACAGCAACCTAGAAATCACCATGCATATAAAAAGTGATCACTACTATCTGCATCTGCCAAACCCCCTGAACATCCCCCCACATTATTAAACATCCCCAAAACTGAACTACCTCCTACACCCCCACAGTAACAGCAAAGCACTGTAAAGTGTACTGTAAGTACAAAATGAAGTGAGCATAAATCACAAGCTACACACACATTCATAAATGAAAATAAAATAATTATCCTTACCTCAGGCACACTAAGCCAACTCAACAGCCAATGGAAAGAAAAAGAGCAGAAAGCAATCTCATCCCCTAAGCAAAAATGATTTTTAAATCAGCCCATACTAAATAAAAGAGTAAACAGGAGACACAGCCAAACCATTTAGTAAAAAAGTACAAGAAAAACCTAGCCAAGCTAGAGTTTTCACTGTGTGATTCCTTAAAACCTCTTGCAAAAGAGGATAATAGGATATATGCAAATGACCCCTTCTAAATGAAAGCTAGAACCTAAAGAAAAAAAAAAAACAGTGAAACAATGCAGAACTACAAATCACGCATAAAATAATGAACTCATAATTTCTTTCTGGCTCCCTATTGAAATATTGGCACTCTTAATGTCGACTGGTGATAGAATCCCCCCCAAAAAAGGAAAAAACTCAGGAAAGAGTGAATCTCGAACATTGTCCTTCTCCTTAACCCCCCCCCCCCCGAACATGTGTATACCAACTTCAAGATCAGCATACTTCTGGGAAAAGGGAAGATATGGAAACCCACTTTTTTGGCCATTGAGAGTCTGATCAGTCTAGCGAGTCCCAGCATTAAATAAGATTATCTTTCTTACCCTCCTATTCCACATCTACACCATAACAGTCCCTAAGAGTGATAAAACATAAAAGAAGTGACATTGCAAATATGTCCATATCTATAATTGTACATGTTTTATAAAGAAGTGTGAAATATGTTAAAAGAAAAATACAAATGGTTTGACTATTATCATGTAAACAGGGAGCACAAAGTCATTAATCTTAATTATGGAGTTGCCATTATGAAATAATTCATCTGTTCCCACTAATGTACATGATACTACCATATTAATCATATTTCACACGGTTATATTCTCCTCCTGTCTCATTTCTGTGCTCCTTGTATTGGTTGCATAATATGCTGTGGTTTCTGTGTTTCTAAACAAGGCATTCCAGTCAAGTTTGATGATTAACTCAGTGATGGTATATTAGATTAGTTTCAATGTAATACTGAGGCAGAAATGCACACAAAGCTGCAGATTCTCCAGTGACATGATCTACTTCTATAACCTTCCTTTAGAAAAAATGGACTGAACTCAAAAGGAAAATATGACATTATTTTTAAAATGAAATAAAGTCTCTTGTATTTAGTCGGCACGTCTACTGTTTTCTCATAAATGTATTTTTTTCCAATTTATTTTCTTAGATTTTCGATACATGCGTGGTGGCTACCTACAGACTAGCTGCTATTATAAAGTCTCTCCATTTGGGTAAGCATCTTTCTCTTTTGCTTATGTATCTTAAAAATTATACATCACAAGTGTTTGCGGGTCTTAATATTTCGATAACTTTCCAAATGACAGCTGAGCATGTTTTTCTGAAAATAGTATCTCTCTCTCTCTCACCCACGCGTTTCTGCACAAGCACACACACATGCACAAACACACACACACACACACACACACACACACACACACACATATGCAAACACGCAATTGCAAATACAGCTGTGCACACACATTGATACAAACATTCATGCAAATCCACAAACACGTGCAAACATGCCCACCTGCCTGCTACTGTCTCATACTGGTTAAAATATCTGCCTCTCAGCTGCAGGTTGCACTTTACATACGTTTCTTTCATGTTTTTTTTATGTTCTTCCATTTAGACCAGCCTACTGAAAATACATTGCTTTTATCATTGTCCTTCCAGTCATGATCATGGTTCACACACACACACACACACACACACACACACACACACACACACACACACACACACACACACACACACACACACACACACACACACACACACACACACACACACACACACACACACACAGACGCGCACACACACACACACACAGACGCGCACACACACACACACACACACACACACACACACACACACACACACACACACACACACACACACACACACACACACACACACACACACACACACACACACACACACACACACACACAGACACACACACACACACACACACACACATGTATGTGTGTGTGCACGTTTGTATGTATGTGTGTGTGCATGCAACAGTATCACTGTCACATTTTTTGAGAGCTAATATACTTTGATTCCTAATACATAAAAACCTCTAAAATGAGTGATGGTCCTGCACCT
This sequence comes from Protopterus annectens, assembly GCF_019279795.1. Taxonomy (NCBI): domain Eukaryota; kingdom Metazoa; phylum Chordata; order Ceratodontiformes; family Protopteridae; genus Protopterus; species Protopterus annectens. The sequence continues at coordinate 1,873,644,105 of NC_056741.1, read as the reverse complement.
CTCACACTAACTTAATGTATGCTTACTCTGAGACTGCACAGCAGCATAGATAAGGGGAATTCGCTGTCCTACAATTGTTCAGAATGACACCTGCCGTAACATTGTTTGCAAGTACCCCCAAAGCACAACGCAGACATCATTTTCCTTCACTGCTGAAAACCTCAAGCCCATTAGCAATACAACAGTGAAACCATGATATAGTTACACTGTTATTGTAAAATAAAATATTGAAAAAAACCCTCACTTAAATTACAACATAGAGCAATATGTGAAAGATCCAGTTTAATTAGATAAAAGTGTGAGGTGACACACGCACATACACACACACACACACACACACACACACACAGACACATATGCATAAGTATGTATATATATATATATATAGAGAGGGGGGAGAAGGAGAGACACACACACACAAACACATGCACACACTCGCACATATATCATATATGCACACAGTAAAACGTTAAGTTGGCAAAATACAAAGTAATAGCAGCACAAAACCAAGTCCAATAGAGCGCTTTTGTTCTTTTAATGAAAACTACAAGCACTTTATCAAAAACAGACCCCTGTTTCTCACAAACACTTAAATACATGTAAGTGTAAGTCATGACCAATTAATTAAACACACAGTAAAACATATAAAAATGTATATAGTATAAATAGATGCGCATAAATCTGAAAACTATCAGCAGTAAAAATCTATTATAGTCTTCTTTTCAAAAAACACTAAATATTTATAACATTCTTCAAGCCTGGTAAGTTGTCAAAAGAAAATCATAACTGCCAAAATGTTTGTTTGACTTAAAGCTTTGTATTAAAGTCATGAATTATAGGGGACATGAATACACTATCTAAAACATAAAAATAATATTTCTTAAAATTACAGCATATGAGTGCATGTTTAGCCAATGCATTTTTAGAATCCTTATTTTTAATAGCTGTAATGTGTTCTTAAATATGTTTGCTAAATTTTCTAACAGTTTTGCCCACATAAAAGCTGGGACAGGATTTGCAAAATACTAAGTGTACCACTCTTTGAGTGTAACAGCTGTATCTACTTTTGGCCCAGATCTGAATATCGTTATAATGTAAAGTAATGCTGGAACCATTATAAACATACCTAAAATATTTACAGTGCTATCAACGAAATGTCTGAACACAAGAAAATTCTGATATATTGAAGAAATCAAAGTTAAATCCATCTCATTTCAAAAAATTACCTTAGGTTATGTGTTCATCAATATCCAAAAAGTAGGTCTGTTGCCAACAATACTAGGCAACTCTTTATTGTCACAGTCCTAATAAATACGCAAACACCCACAGACGTTTGACGATCTTTATTGTGATAAATTGCTTAATAACATAACTTTAGTGAGCATAAAAGACATAAACAACAAAAGGGCAGCATTGGCGTTCACTCTTTGAATACAGTTAGCTAAGGAAACAACAAAACTGTTATCAAATATCAATCAAATCAACATACAGGCAGTGTCCTTGCTCACTCATATATATAATAACCAAAGACAAGGCAGCGTACCCGCTCACCTTGGATAAACAACAAAGGCAGTGTCCCCGCTCAGCTTAATTCCTCACAACTAGCAATTTTCATCCACCATCTTGGAGAGGGGGAACAGAAGAGGGTCAGGTCTGACCCTCGACCCTCTTCTCCACCCAACAACCTTAAACCAAAATCAATTGGGTTGGCCAGGGAGGGCAACAAGACCACACCAAAATGTGCTTATTCACACTGGATTTCCTATCAAAAACCCTTCAAGCCACACCACTAACACTACCTTACTTCCTTTCAAATCCCAACTCACTTAACCCTTTCCTAACCCTTCTCAGCCACCCAAATAACCTAACACAGCTACCACCCAACACCTACCCCATCCCACATTAAACAGTCCCGTGACAAATTTGTCTGTGCCAAACTTCACTTGTCATAGTCCTAATAAATACACAAACACTCACAGATGTTTGACAACCTTTATTGTGATAAATTGTTTAATAACATAACTTTATTGAACATAAAAGACATAAATAACATAAAGGCAGTGTTGCCGCTCACCCCTTGAATACAGTTAGCTATGGAAACAACAAAACTGTTATCAAATATCAATCAAATCAACAAAGAGGCAGCGTCCCCGTTCACCCATATATACAATAACCAAAGACAAGGCAGCGTACCCGCTCACCTTGGATAAACAACAAAGGCAGCATCCCCGCTCACCTTAATTCCTCACAACTACCAATTTTCATCCACCATCCTGTATAGGGGGAACAGAAGAGGGTCAGCCCTGACCCTCTTCTCCACCCACCAGCCCTTAAAGGGTTGTTCCCCCTCAAACAATACCTTTCTTCACAAGATCCTCCACCATCAAACCCGAATTAAGTTTAAATAAATCCAAACCAAAATCATTGAGGTGAACACCATCCGGTCTGTACCACACTGGATCCTTACTATTAAACTCTACATGCAGGACCAAATGTATCCCAATTTCTCCCAAATATTTTGCCAACTTAAAATTGACATATCCGCGAGCCTTCTCCATGGTGGCAAAATTCATGCCCCTTTCCATACCAACCAAGGAATAATCTCAGACCAGATAACAGCCATCCCTGGATACATCCTCCGCAATGCTAAAATATCCTCACGAACTTGACAAACCAACTGCATCTTCGGTACCCTGCCTAAATCATTGCCACCTGAATGAAATGCTAACACCTGAGGTAACCCCCACTTAACCTGCAGCCCATTGAATTCTTGCAATATTTGACTCCACCTTAGCCCTCTAACACCATGCCAAATGATTTGTAAGCCAAAATGATCCAAACCCAGATTTATACCATTGGGTCTAACCTCCGCACACCTAGCAGCCCAGAATATGAAGGAATGGCCCAAAATGATGATCCGTCCCAATCTAAGAGAAGAGAGAAAGAAAAAAAGCCTCTATAAACTATTTAATATAATTCAAAAAGGCATTTGATGTCCACCGACCCACCTGTTTGATTACTTCCACTGACCTACCTTCCTTAGACAGATCAGATGCCCTACTCATCTGAAAGGAATGTGAAGAAAATGCATCCCCTTGCAAACCAACAGTCCAAAGGACCCTTCTCATAACCACATTTGATTGCTCACCTGTCAATGCTTTACCACTCACTGCTGAAAAAAAAACAACCCTTGAATTCTACCCTTCCGTACCTCACACAACTTTCTTCCCCAAACTACTGGACATCTCCAAGCTAGCCCCACCTCCTCCAAAACAATGGGTTGCTCAAGCCCCTCCTGATCTGTCTTCAAAGAATGCAACCTAATATGCACCACTCTAGGTAATATCAGTACAGCCTCCCATACCAGTGAACCCAATAACTCCAAAACACAAAATGCACCACAAAACATCCAGACATTAACGATATACCACAACAAATACTCCTCCAAACAACCACACACTTTACCCAAACCCTTTAACAACATTCTTAAAATACTTTCCGTAACCAGCAATTTCCTATTCATGCTGCTCCTTTCAACTCATCCACCCTTTTAACACTCTACTCACTACCCATGACCTAGTAAAATCCTCTAATCCAACTAACCGAGTATAAGCAGCAATGGCTGCTAAGGCCACCCTCACCATTCACACTAACTTTCCCTGCCCCTTCAACATGGCTAGATAACGCAATAGTAAATTCTCAGACAACACACAGACCTCATCAGATAACTGACGCAAATATTTGTCAAATTCAAGCAATGCCCTATCGCAGGCTTGTCTTGTGGATGCCGCCCATGATTGTTGCACCAACCTGCCAGTCACTATTGCCCAATCTGCCAAATGTTGGGTGGGACAACTGACAGATGCGAAGCTGCTTCCAGAGCCACCTGATGGAACCTGTGGAACTGAAAATGAGACAAACTATCAGCTATCTCATTCAAAACCCCTGGTACATGCAACCCTGTAAAATAAAAGTTAATCAGCAAGCTATGCACACTAATTTCCTAAGAACAGATAACAAGTGAGGTGCTTTAGCCATTTTTATCTGTAGCACTCTCACCACCACAGAATTATCTGAATTGACTACCACCCTCCACCCCTTCAAATGATGCTGCCATACCACCAAGGCTGCCCAGATTGGCATCACCTGCAAAAAGGCAACATCCCATTTCATCTCCTCTAAACAATGCTCTGGCCATGGAACAGCAAACCATTGACCTGCAAAGTAAGCACCCATTCCTGATCCCCAGCTGCATCAGTAAACAACTGCAGTTCTACTTGTGTAACCCAATCCAACTGCCAAAATGAAATCCCATTAAACTGTTGTAAAAATTCCAACCACAAATCTAAATCCTCTTGCGCCAACTTACTAACCTGTACTCTGTGGTGCTTACTCTTACGTCCTTTCAACAAAAATGCCACAGACCGAGAAAACGCCCACCCAGAATACACTGCCCTGCACACAAAGTTCAACAAACCCAACAATTCCATAACATCCTTCACACAAACCTTAGGCCTAGCCTTCATCCAAATGATCTTGTCCCACAGCCTAACCATCTTACTCAGAGGCAAACAAAACAAACCCTGCTCAGCATTTACCGTCAACCCCAAAAATTCCAAGGCCCTCGCTGGGCCCACCAACTTATGCTTAGCCAAAGGTAACTGCAAGGCCTCACACATCCCACAAACTCTTGCATAGCTACCTTCTCCCCTTGCTTACCTTCCCCCACCAATAAAAAATCATCTAAATAGTGTACGGCTTGCTGATCCTCCACCCTCTGCTGCCTTATCCAGTGCAATGCTGAGCTAAACTTCTCAAAAGTAGCACATGCCACCGCACATCCCATAGGCATGGCAGTGTCAAAATAAAAGTTGTCCCCTACCACCATGCCTAATAACGGCCAATCCTCCTCCCTCACAGGTAGCAAATGAAAAGCTGACTCAATATCTACTTACCAAGGGTCCTTGAAACTCCTAATGACCCGAACTGCATCATCCAAAGATCAATACGTTACTCTATCTTCTTCACTGGGAATGAAATCATTCAGTGACTTACCTGTAGGGTACGATAAATAATGAATTAAGCAAAATTCACCCTGCTTTTTCTTTGGAACCAAACCTAACAGTGACACCTTAAAGTTTGAGAAAGGAGAGTAACAAAAAGGACCTAACACCCTCACAGCCTGACACTGTTTGTCAATCAACTCTTGCAAAATCACCTCCTTGCCCTTAATAGACCTCAAATTTCTCCCCACCCTCCCGCCTCCCACCAATGCAGACTTAATTGAAAACCCTTTGGAAAAACTTTCTATCAACTCCCCCACTACCACTGGCAGTGATAATGTATCAATAAGTCCTTCAATACATTCACCTTAATAGGTGAATGGTTCCCCAAAACTCCCTCTACCTCCCTGAAAGGACCCTCCCTTTGGTCCCGAAAATTTGCCCAACCACGCCCGCCTAGCAACGCTGAATCGGAACTATTCCAACCTCTTATACCCCCAAAATGCAGTGCTTGATCCCAATCTGAACCTCACCCCCCACATTGTGTAAATGCATGCGCCCCCATACACTTCAAGCAAATATGAGCAAATATACAACCCACACAGGAACACCTACCGGCATTAAAAGTCCAACATCTCCTTGCACCTCCCTCAGATGGCTGAGATAATCTGCTACCCCCCCCTCCACTGTTATCCATCATGGTGGACAGTCAAATGTCCAGATGTCTGACCTCCCAATGCATAGACTTATCTACTGCTTTACGCTTGCAAAATTTTTGACCATACCATAATCATGCGTAACTGGGCTTCAGCCTCTGCACTTCCCTAATAGTTAAAAAAATAAGCCAAAAGAGGAAGAGCCAATGAAGTGTCCCTTTCCAAACACACCACCATATAAAAAATGAAATCTACCACCCAATTATCCCATGTCTCAGCCCAAAACCTCCCTACCCTTTTGGCACCTATCACAGCCAATGCAGCCAAGAGGTCCTTCCCATTAGCCGTCTCCGCTTCTGTCAACCGCTGTACCCTGTCTGCATCAATCAATTCAAAAATATCAACAAACTTCCCTTTCCAAATCTTCTAATTTATTAGCAGAGATATGTCGCAGGGCCTGTGATGTCAGCCAGTCCCCCGGCCGTAAACCAAAATTAGACCCTACCTCATGGACATCTAGCCCTAACTCCTGATCAAACAGGGACAGGGTATCCTCAAAAATCCCTCCACACTCAGCTAAAACTTCCAAACCGCTACCCAGTAGCCTCCTATGGACACCCTCACTGCCCCCTACCTTACCCCCCCGCACCTGCTCCAGTCTCCTCACGCCCCCCCCCCCCAAGCTTGATGAATTATTACCTGCTGCTGAAACAGGAGGCATCATCATCTCTGTAGCCTTCTCCACCAATGCTGTCTGCTTGGCTGCCTTCACCCTGGATGCTCGGGTTATAGCCATCTGCTGGTCACACCCTGCATGCTAGTTGTTGGTACCTCAGCAGGAATGGCATTGAACAAATCTTCAGGCTGTTCTACAATACTGGCCCATCTCTGTCTTAAAGCCTCCACCATAATCACCTAGAAATTAACAAAGAAGTTAATGACAATAAACCTTGACACAATAAAGTTAATCTCAATAACTACCTGTTTTGCCACAAACCTTTTCGCACTCCAGCCATACACACTGTAATCACCATCGCCCTCGGTCCCCCTGAAATCCCAGAGAGACAGGAAAAAAAAAAACCTTGCCTCATCATCAGGCCTTTGTCTTAATGTTAATCCTATCTAAACCACCACACCTACCTCTCCTGTCTAACCATGCATCAGCAGCAAGCTGAATTGTCTACATTCTCTCTTCTTTTTTTTATATATTAACCTATATACAGAAAACCGGCAAAAAAAAACCCCACTACCATGCATGCACGGAAAGCCACACAGCTCAACAAGCCCAGGATAGCAGAGCATCTCTGCTCTGCCCTCTCAGCACTAGACCACCAGGAAACCATACAAGAAACAAGAGCCGGACTCTGCCATCTCCACACACCACCACGGAACCACACTAGATCACCAGGGAGAAAATCAAACAGCTATCCCTCACAACAAACCGCTAGACCACCAGGGAAGCAAACCAACCAAACAGTCATCTCACAGAAGCACCATACAGTAGATCACCAGGAAAGAAATCAAACAGCCATACCACACAACAAAGTCGCTAGACAACCAGGATACAAACAACCAAACTGACATCCCACACAAGCACCATACACCAGCACTAGACCACCGGGGAATGAACAAAACATCCATACATGTTACTCTATCTCCACTCAAACACCGCACAAACACACTAGACCACCACGGAATCAACACAGCCATGTTACTTGCCACCGCACACCAACACTAGACCCCAGGGACGAAAGGCTAGGGGGTTAACTGCTTGAAAAGCAAATTGATAAGCATCCATCCTCCTACTTATTTCTCTCTTTTATTTATTTTTATTTATTTATTTTTTATTTAATATCCATATAACAGTGCCATTGTGCATGCTCATCCAGCAGTTAACAGTCAGAAACCAGCCCGCGAATTACCACAAAACCTCTTCTATGGGCTGTGCAGCACTAGACCACCAGGGAAAGCTCAATAGCAACAAAAAACTTAACGGTGCAGCACTAGACCACCAGGGAAAGCTAAATAGAAGCAATAAACTTAACGGTGTAGTACTAGACCACCGGGAAACATAATATTAAAAAACTTATAAACTGCGCAAACTTATAAATGGAGCAGCACTAGACCACCAGGGAAAGCTAAACAGTAGCAAGAACTTTAACAGTGCAGCACTCGAGCACCAAGAAATATAATATTACACAAGAAAGTTAATAAATATACAAAAACCTTCCTAATAACCTAACAAACCACTTAAAATACCCCTTGCGCCGAAAAGCCAACGCCACCATGGCCTCAATTAACTGGAAAACAAGCCCCACACCAGAAACAGACCTAACATTACATTTAACCTTCTTATATATCCTTTATACAAGCCCCACAGCAGAAACAGACCTAACACTACATTTTACCCTCTTATACATCCTTTATAAGGGGAGAAAAAAAAGGAATCCTTAAAACCCCAACAAAGCTGTACTCATCTCACTGCTTATAACTACCCAAGGCCTACCTTACTCATAACCTAAGGTCATCTGGGACGTGTTCCTGCCTCAACAGCATAACCACACCAAAATGTGCTTATTCACTCTGGACATCCTTTCAAAAACCCTTCAAGCCACACCCCTAACACTACCTTACTTCCTTTCAAATCCCAACTCACTTAACGCTTTCCTAACGCTTCTCAGCCACCCAAATAACCTAACACAGCTACCACCCAACACCGCCCCATCCCCCATTAAACAGTCCCATGACAAATTTATCTGTGCCAAACTTCACTTACCTAAAGTAATTTTCCAATTATCCAGAATAACAGTTCTGATAATATAGTTGTCACAAGAAATAGGTAATAAAAGAGTTGGAAAATTCATCAGGCTTCATGACTGATTCAGTTTGTTTTTTATTCACGAAGTTGTAACCGTGCAAACTAACAATGGCAACATATGAGTGTCAATAATTACTGTGCTGAAAATAAAATTGTAAAACTTTTGGTATAAATCTTCATGTTTTAAAAACAGATAACAACAGCAGCTCATTCAACTTAAAATCAAACATATATAACTTGAGAAATGCAAGGCACAGAAAACATCAACATACACATATGTATACGTCTAAGAATCTGTCTATAAATGCAACACCTGATTTTTAATAAGGTATTAGGCAGTCATATTAGCTTTGTGAACAGAGATAGATCTTTTACTGTGACCATCCTAAGACTATAAGAAAAGCTATCTGTGTCCACAGAGAGATCTAAACTGATTATATTAATCATCCGCTTGTCCTTTGAGTTTCTTCCTTTAAATGCAGTTTTATTCCTAAAGGATCTTTATTTCTGAATGAGTTTTAGCCCAAAATGATGTTACCTAATTATGAAATTATCACTCATTTTACAAATACGTTCATGTGGAATAACTTTTTCTCTTATAGTACTTTGCTGTGTTGTGTTCAACGTACTCATATTATTTTGCTAAAACTGTGAAAAAATATTTTAGGTGTTTCGGATACTGCTTGGAAGCACTTATAAGGTATGTTTTAGTGAAATGTCATTCCGTTTGTAAGTATTGCTATGCTGAATAACATAATGGTTTCTTCATAATTTTTATCTTTTTTTATTTCAGTAAGCAATTCATCCTGCTGTTTGCATGCTATTTTTGTTACCAAACTTGACATGCTTATTATTCATATGCTTTGCATGATATTGCTCTTATTTTGCTTGTTAACCAGGACTGTGGGCTGATCCAAGTAAACACATTTCAGGCATGGCCTAAGCCAAACTGACAGAAATAAACAATTACAATGTGATTATTTTTTTTTTCAAAATACTGTAACAAAAGCACTTGGGTAGCAGAAGAAAAGCATGTACAAGGCTCATGAATAAATATTACAAATCAAATAAATACTCAGGCAAAAAATACAGTTATGTACAAGATATTTTTGCACAGATGGTGTGCAATAGCAGTTTTGTTGCTATATCCTATTGACAATTGAAAACTGACAGTAGATAGCAACAATGAAGGACATAAAGACTCAGATGGTAGGACATGGAGGGAGATAAGGCACAGGCAGTGATGAAGGATGAAGAAAAGAGGATAAAGTTACTAGCCAAGGCAATAGTTTAGCTAAAGAGGAAAAGGGGAACTTTAAGTAAGTATACAGTAATGGGGGGGGGGGGGGTTGAGCAGAACACAATTTAGCAGTGCAACACAAAATGTGAGAATAGACTGAGTAGGCATGCAATTAGAAAGTGGTTGTTGAGTTAATAAGTTGCTAGGAAAACAACCACAAGAGAATCACTGTGTTTTCTACAGGGCGACTTTGTGTTAAACATTTGCAAATTCTGAATTTGCCTTAAAATGTGTAATTTTAATTTGTATATATAAAGTGCTCAAAGTGGAAAGAAAAGACAAGTCAAAGACCAGTTAGTATTATGACTTTTACATGCTATTAGTTATGAGCAACAGTGAAAAATAAATTTTCCTAACTAATAGGAATAAATTATTTTCTTAGTAGAAAGATAAAGATTTCTCTAAGGCATGAAAAGTTTCATTACAAGACATTTACGCTAGTATTGCATATGTGGGTATCTAAATAAGTATATATAGAGAGATTTCACTTTCTAAATATGCATACAGAGATAGAAGCTTGAAAATATTAATAAAGACTGTAACATGCTTTACTAACCAAAAAAAAAAGCTAAAAACTAATTCATTTATATTTAACATTGCAGCATAAAGTTGCAAATACTGACCATTTACAAAGCAACAATCATAAACATATATGTATTATATTTGCTTCATTATCGTGACTATGAAAGCATTCTATAATTTGATTTATTTAAGCTGTTGCATGCTTTGAAACATGTGCTAAACAAATACGGTTGGAAATATTTCTTATGTACGTCAAGCTTGCATCTAGAAATCAGTCGATAACTTAGTATTAATTTGTTCAGCTGAACATTTTTGCCATGGTCACACATAATATAATCAGTCAGGTTTTTGAAAAATAGTATTAAAAGAATCCATTAATGATGGTGGGTGGTGGTTAGCATAATGGTTAATGTGTGTACCTCATAGATAAGAGTTTGATTCTCACCAAGGAAAACTGGCTAAGCTTAAAATGGTTCACAGGTACAGTTAGCCTAGTTCTTACCTATGATACTTCAACTCCTGGACATATATTGTCTGGCAGTTGGTGCAGAGTGTTATGGCTGTCTGCTGTAGTCCCTGTGGTATAGGGATTGATTCCCTCAGCCCTCATTTGCCTTCTGTGCAGAGCCGGATCCAGCACTAGGCAACCAAGGCAGTTGCTTATAGCCTTCTGGTTTGGGGGCCTCACTAGCTGGATGGCTGCCACAAACTTACTTTTCTGTGGGGTGGGTTTGTCATAATGGTTATGGTCTTGCCTCATAAACACAAGGTACAGAGTTTGATTCTCATAATGGGACATTGGCTAGGATTAAAATGGCACTTCGGGCAGTTAGCCTAGTATTCACCTATGAAAGGTGAAAGGTACTGACTGCATAAATAGACATACTATATTTTTATTTTATAAATCATGTATAGTTTAACTTAAATTTATATTTTGTAGCTTTTCGTGTTGTCGATGTACCTCAGGACATTCAGGTAAATATAATATTTTAATTTTAAAAATCAAGGGCATTTCTTCCAACTGCACTGTCTGAAATGATTTTATCTGTGTGCAAAAAACAAGTATGGTAAAATTAAGAGCAATACAGAACTGTGTACAAGCACCTGTAACATTGGTGCTAGAATTTAAATATTTTTGTAATTTATGCATGGCAAGTTCCACAGCCTGTAAGTAAGCCTGCTGCATGTTAACTTAGTATAAATTTCTGTCTCAGTCACAAAACTGTTGCAAGGATCATTACCAGTTCATAGTTTTAACAGGGTGGGCTACTGAAGCGGGTCTACTTTAAAACACAGACACACCAAAACACAGAGACCAGAAGATCGACATCTGAGATGACCGACAGTTTAAAAGCCCGATGCTGAGAACACTGACATGTTAAGGTAAGTGTGCGATAGTGACAGACTTTAGGTTAGGGGCGGGTTAAGTGAGTTAGGGTTAGGATGCGGGTTAGGTGAGTGTGCGATAGTGACGGACCTTAAGGTTAGGGTTTGGGTTAAGGTTAGTGCATAGATAGTTGTGTATGTAAGGTTTAGTGTAGGTTTGTAAGGTTTCTGGTGTGCTTGTGTTGTGTGTGTGTTTTTCGGAAAAGGTATTTGTTTTGTTTTGTTGATTATCGGGATTGTGGTTTGTCGGGCATGTGAAGTTTCGTGCTTTTGAACTGTCGATCTTCCGGTCTCGGTGTTCTCGTCATCGGTGTTTTGGCGTGTCGGTGTTCTAAAGTAGACCCATTGAAGCACGTGTCATTTGTAATTTTTTCAGAAGTGAGAAATATAGCCATAATAATAATGTCTAGTAAATAAGAATAAAAAAGAAAGTGTGAGGGAGAAAACAATGTATGATTTGCGTTACCTATTCACATTTGTAGACTTGTAGTACAATTATACAATTAAGTCAGGGAGATTGTACCTATGGTATCCACAGCACAGGTATATCTATAAACGATCATTTAGAATTAAATATGCCAATATATATATATGTATATATATATATATATATATATATATATATATATATATATATATATATGATAAACATGATGTTATATATATATATATATAGTTCCCCTTTATAATCTCAAAATACTAAAATCTCGAATTTTAGTATCTCGAAACTATAAAGTCGAATGTCCCAAAATCCCGAAACACACAATCACGAACATACAGAAACCATACACCACACAACACGCTCACCATCCAACCCATGTCACACAAACTACACAAACCTACACTTCATACATGGAGGGGAGGGCGAGCCCCGCTGCACCCCCACACCCCCTTACTTATATATACCAACTCTGAGATTGCACTAACAGAAAAAAAAACATAACTCACAGCCAGACATTCTACTCTCCCTCACACACACACACACACACACACACACACACACACACACACACACACACGCACACACACACACACACACACACACACACACACACACACACACACACACACACACACATCACACATACACAAACACATCCAACACTCACACTTTCACCTCCCTACCCTAACCCACACGCACAACTTACAAAAACACTCACATACACTCACTGACCTTAACTTCCGTACAACATCCTGGCCAAACACTTCCCATCCCATAGCTGAAATGCATAAGCGCGGATTCGAGATATTCAAATTCTCGCTTATGCACTTTCGATATTTTGCATTATCGCCTTTATGGTCTCGAGATTCTGAAATTCGAGATTTCAGTATATCCTAATTATAAAGGGGAATTATATACATATATATATATATATATATATATATATATATATATCTACACATGATGTTATGCCAATCCATAATTTTGGGTATTGTAACATATTTACAACTGCAGGGTTTAGACGACTTTACTAGAAATAATATAGTTTATAAGCTATTTCTTATTTTGCAATCACTGTATTAGTATGAAGAGCTTTTACTTACTAACACCAATTATTTCATAAATTATCAGGCATTACGATGAATGTGTCTATGGCTTGGAAAGACCAAAATATGTGCTTGCATGGGATGTAGGCCATTGATCAAGGGATATCTAATTGAAAAAAAAAATCAGACATACCATCGTTTTAACGATTATTCATTTCCATCACACACACACACACACACACACACACAGGCAGCCATGGGTCATAAGCTGGAAAATCTACACACAAGATCAGGCCTGTTTTACAGGTAGGTCTGGAAAGCATAATTGTGCCTTAAGATATAACTTGTGTGTGCCACTAAAATTGATTTATTCACTCTGAGTACACACCAGCCCTCTGGTTTTCCAGTGTTACACCTGCCATGACTATCCTCCCTTTCTTTCTCACATGTCAGGAATGCCTTAGCTGCTCATCTTCACACTGAGACAGAGGAGTGTTTTTAGATTGATGGTTTTAAAGTCTCCAGTCATGCAGGTTCCACATCCAGACTATTGTATTTATGTGCCACAGCTGTAAGCGTGTATTGTACATGCTCATCAACATGTTAATTTGTTGTTTTTACCACTCAAAGGGCAACATGACCAGTCAGATTGTTCATTGTGTGACAGACCTGGATCTGTTTTCTTATGACAAGAGTTAAATAGTTCTAACTATTGGTTCTTTGGAAATTATAAATGATTATGTAGTAGGAGTATCGGGGAAAAGAGGATATATTTCTAACCAGTAATCTCAAAGGAAAAAAAAAAGTTGTAGCACATACAAGATAATATGTACTCCAGATTGGTCAGCATAGAGTAACTCATCCAAGGGTAATGACATTGTATTCCAGATTAAAGCAGTGTCTCGATGAATCTAAATAGGATATAGCAGTTGCTAAAAATAAAAGTTCTTTTTTGCCTTTGGAGGTATTAATAGAGCCATTAACAAAAAGCTACTTAACTGAAAAAATCTAAAAAAATTAAGAAATTTGAGGAAGTGAAACCTCATCTCTTTATGCTGAAGTTAAAGGCCAAGCCCCATGAAGAGGTGACAGACCAGTCCTATTATTTTACTCCATTACCATCCCATAATTTATAGACATTTTTGTCAGGGTAGCAGTCATGGTGGCAGGGAGTAGGAGCTTTTTTTGTCAGCTATTTTTTCCAATATACTTGGAAAAGATTTATACAATTCAGTTCAGACAATCACCTTAGATGGGACCAGTCCAGATGACTGGGATAGAAAGCTCACTGTGTCTACTTACAGGAGTCAGTGTAATATGCATATGCACAATATAATTTATAAAATACAAAACCACTGTAAGTCAGGCAGTGAACAAGTAAACCTGCAGATATGAAAGCTCTTATCATCCGCATGCTTGTTTTCATTGTCTGGAAATTGATATGCTTTTTTTATTCCTACCCCAAAGTAAATGCTTTGCAATAGAGTAGATTTGTTTAACCAATGGAGTTGAATATAATTTGTACTAGGTAAAGTAGCTAAAGAAATAAAACCATTTTGTGGTTTATTATTTCTGAAATGTTGAATGCTATAACACTTCTTTTCTTTTAAAAATAAAAATCTCTTTATTTGGATTTAACAAGTCCATCAACATTTAAAACAGCGTGTAACAAGATAAACAATAAATATCTGGAAAAGTCCATAAGAAGAATGCTAACATATTCTTAACCATTAGTACTTTTTCCAGTAAATTATTGAGCTTTTGCCAAGATATGTACTGATGAGTTATATTTAAAGCTCGCATTCTTATGGTTGACAGCTCATTTTTACAGACTGTCTTAGCGAGCACATACATTCACCAAATGCTAATTCAGTTTTACATTTCCAGGTTTTTGTTATAATGTTTCTTGCAATGGCAAGTATTGCCCAAATAAGAGGTATTTGAGAAATAGTTATAGCTGCTAGAATTGCTCCAGAATCAAGGAGTCTGTAATAATGCAGTTGTCTGACCTCAAAGCATGAGAAAAGTTTCTAAAATCCCCCCAACAGGAAGTCATCAACTTACATTCCATTATCATGTGTAACCAATCAGCATTAAGAACTTCATTACACCACCAGCATTTCATTTTTCCTTGTTTACATCTTTGTGAAATTTTATGAGGTGTAAGAAAGACTCTATGCAGAAATTTCCTTGTATAGATTTTCCAATAAAGTGAGGATGGTGACTTTCCTGCAGATTTTAAGAATAACTTTTTATTTAGTTCTGAAAGTGGTTCATTGTTAATTTTTGTTGTGAAGTTCCAGATTGTCATATCTGTGGTAACAAATTCAGTTCTAATAATCTTGTATATAATTGATAGCTATGACTTTCCCTTGAGTGGCCCATTATTAACATTAGAGAATAGACCCAAGGTTTTTGGAACCGGTCTGGTTTGATGATCTAGCAATATTTTGATTTTATCCTGAATATATTCTTTACAGGTATGTGTATCTAACAAGCCTACTTGCTCTGTGTTATATCTTTCTATTAAATATTCAACATGATGTATTTTGTTTCCATTAAGAAATGAATGCAAAAAATATTAGGTTACTATTCTTGAGAACTGTCATTATGTTTGTATTAAAAGATACTAAGCATCCATTATTAAATGAATGGAGAATAATAGGATTAGTAATTTTTTGACTAAGCAATTTGAATTCATAAACCTTTTAAAGATTGAAAGGATTTGGTTAATAAAAGGCATAAAAGTAAAACTGTATATTTCATTCAGAACAAAGTCTTTTAGAGCCCACTAGAATATATTGATACCCAGTTTCATATAAGAATCTATGATACGTTTGTTGTTGTCTATTAATAATTTCCTCATGTGAAGATTTCCAACAAGAGACATATGAATAATGTAACCACAGTAACATTATTTTAATAATTAGAGGATTAGTATATAGATCAATGTTTGGAAACCCAATGCCACCTTCCGCCCAGCTTTTGACATGCCAGTCTAAAGATATCCTTTTTTTAGGGTATAATAAGAATTTAAGTAAGGTACAATTTATTTTTCTTATATATTTATTTTTTTTTCACGGGGGATTAATGATTGACTATAGTATAAGAATTCTGGTAAAAATTATAATTTTAATCAGAGTGAGTCTATCTTCCATTGTAAAGAACAGCTTATTCCAATTGTCTATTAACTTTATGATTTCATTTGTTGAGTTTTTATAGTTTATAAATATGGAATATTTGTTCTTACTTTCAATGGTGATGCCTAAATATTTAATTTGAGAATTTCCCAGTTAAAATTTTTATGTGATTTTAAAAAAGTGGTTATTTTTTATTTATAAACAATGTTTTAGTTTTATTATGATTAAATTTCAAACTTGAAACCTTTACAAAGTGATCTAAGGCTTTGTGTATATGATCTAATGAGTGCTCTGTCACTACATGTCAACAGTATGTCATCAGCAAAAAGCTGGATTTTTGATTAAAAGTCTTTCTGCAGTATTCAGTAAAGTATGCATAGGCTCCATGTAGAGCCTACATAGAATGTATCCATGTACACAGCCACAGTTCCCCCTCAGCAGAGCTCCAGATATATATCAATTATGGTATGCACCTAAGGGAGGTCAAAGCAACATGGATATTGAATCTGTGTAAAACTGATGGTGTAGCCACATACCTTTCAGACCATCAGCCTTGACTTAAAGGTGTACAAGACATTTTATTTCATTAACTTGCATTTTATTTTTTTTTACATTGATGTACTTGTTTGCATGGTGTGGTGCATTGCCTAGCTATGCTTATATTTGCACACATATGCATCAGACATCCGCTAGACATCTAAAGATAGAAACCAAATGCATTCAATGTTAATAAATAATTTTTTTCCATGTGCTTGTTTGCACGATGCAAAGTGTTGCTTAGCTAGGTGTATCTAGGTATACTTAAACAGTAAACATCCTCTAGACAGCTTAAAATAGAAACCAGATGCATTCAGTTGTTCTAGGTCTGCTGTGCCTGGCAACGCACAAACCCATGAAGCAAAGCTGATCTACATACAGGCACTTTTGTAGTATATCTGAAAATATTCAAATGCCCTTCACTATCCCACTGGCTAAATAGGTTGAGTCATGATCTAGAGAGTAGTAGGTCCCAGGTTTGAGTCCAGGCTAGTAATGCTTTTTACATATAATGCTGTGAAACTGTGTCAGCTGACTGAAACATTGGTTGACTTTAAACTAAATAATTGTTGCATTTAGAAAAGCTGCGTGATGCTAAGCAGAGCTTAAACATGGTCAATGGTCTTTTCCATTTTGCCCATTGCTAAGCTTCACTTAAACATGGTTTGCGCAAGTTTGCATGATGCTAAGAAATGCGACACATTTTTTAAAGTTACAGTATGATGTGCAAGTGCGGGAATGCAGCCTATTTAAAGGCCAATAGGGAGGAATTTCACATCATTCCTTGGAGCCTGACCTTGACTGTGGGTATGGCTGCTGGTGTTAGTGAGGGAGTGCACTTTAGGGGACAAAAGTGAAGTGTACAGGAGTCAAGGATTTTTACTGGACTCCTTGTACAACACCACGGCCCCTGACTGTTGTAGGGTAACTACCAGTGCTGAGAGTGTAAGTCTGAGGCCTGTGATAGTTTGGCCAGAGACCTAACCAGTGCAACTGGTATCCCTCAAAGTGGTGAGTAGTGTCATTACCACTATGATGACCTGTACTGTAGGAAGAGGGGAACCTTGGACACCTGTGTCCCAGAGGTTAGAGATGGGCACACTCCGCAGATATAGAAGTATGTTTTCCAGTAATTTATAAATATACAAGCTGAATCTGTGCAAAACTGGTATGCATTATGGTTTGCTTCTCTTACCACAGCTGCAAAAGAGAGGGCTTGAAATATAAAAAGGATGAGGCAAGTGTGTGGTATATAAGAAAATCATTAAAGTAATAACTTAACGCACAGCTTAATAATACAATAATGTAAACACAGATTTTGCAGTCTCATTACAGCTGACTGCACCTCCAGGCATTTCTGCAGTTATCTCCTATTGCTCCTCTAGGCATGAAATATTTATTGTTCATATTTGCATTAATAATTCCAAAACCATGTTACATACAAGGTACCAGGATATTTTGTCTTGAAGCATATGTGATGGCAAACACAACTGTATTGATATTTGACCTCTGTCAATGAGTATTTGCTAGAACTGTAAGGTGATAATTTCATTTTTTAAAGGCTCAAGCCACGCCCACTGGGAGTTAAAGGTACACACTCAAAAGAGCTGTACTGGAGGGAATGAGTTAACAGTCAGGTGTGAAATACCTGATATAATCTTTATTAATGTGTCAGTGGATATCTGAAATGGTAAGGCAAGTTAACACAAGTAAGCATGCAGTACTGTGTAGCATAGCTTCCAACCATCAGTTAATGTTGTTAAGAGTCACTGTTCTGGTCTGCTCATTGTCTGAAATATGATGTAGATTGCACTCAATAAATGAACAAGGTATATGGATAAGTTAGCAGAAGTCCTAGACAGCTATCCATGTGTGTAAATGCCAGATATGAAGCAACATTAATCAATAAAGTGTAAAAGGAGATGGTGATTTGATAATTAATGTTTTCAAATAAAGTGTTCAGTATTTCTGTAGTCACTGCTTGTGGGTGGTAATCTGACACCAGACAACTGTTAAATGTGAAGTACTAAATAATGTGTCAACATATGTCATAAATAAATGCAATTAAATACCCAAATTAAAAGACAAGCTTGTGCCCTGCTCATTTTGTATGTTATATGCTGTAGGTTGCAGTTAATAAATGAAGAGGGTAAATGTGTAAGGTAATAGAAAGGAGATGTTGTTCTGGTAAGTTAAGATTTTCAAATAAAATGTTCAGTATTCCTGTAGTCACTGCTTGTGGGTTCTAATCTGACACCAGACAACTGATAAATGTGAAGTACTAAATAATGTGTCAACATATGTCATAAATAAATGCAGTGCAATACCCAGATTAAGGGGCAAGCTTGTGTTCTGCTCATTTTGTCTGATATATGCTGTAGGTTGCAGTTAATAAATGAACAGGGTAAATGTGTAAGGTAACGGTACTCCTACACAACTATGCATGTGTGTAAATGCACAATTTGACACAACATGTAGGAGATGGCAGCCTGATAATTTACATTTTAAAATAAAACATTCAGTATTCCTGTAGTCCCTGCTTGTGGGTTCTAATCCCTCACCAGACAACTGATAAATGTCCAGCTGTCTAGTGTAATTAGTGTACACAAACATACCTTTCAACTGTCATAATTTTTGCAGAATGTAATAAATATTGCCCCATATTCTGGTCCTTTGATTTGCCGATATATGACATTACTTGAAATGCAATTTAATGGCAAATCTGTTATCAGAACACCTTGCTACTATTGTATGAGCACACTGTGTAAAAACGTTCCCTGCTGTTGTGCCTTTGTATCACCATTATATATATGGCTTGGCCCGTAATGTCCCATGCTAAGAGGTTGAGAGTTATGTATGTGGAACATCTTATATACAATATAAGCAGTCAGTGTTCTCAAAAGTGAAATTTAGCATATCTAGAAGCATGTAGTTGTAGTCTGTGTTGTTATATTATCTGTGAAGTTACTAATGTTCTTATTTTATCTTTTACCCCACCCCTTCTCTTCATTTATTTATTAATTATATTAATTATATTTATTATTATCATTTGGTATTATATTATTTGTAATTACCTCTTGTGTTGGCTTTATGCATAACTTAATATTGTTTTGCTGTTAAAAAGCTTTCATTTACATTATTTGTGGTTGTGTTCCTCATTATATTATTTTCTATTTGTTTCCGTCACTCATTATTATTTTCTCTTATGTTATTAATTACATTTGTTTTGGTTAAGTTTATTTTTTCTTATGTTTATCTTTCATTTACCACAGTATGACAAGGTAGGCTGGTTCCCAGTGATCCAATTACCTTGGCTCCCCTGACTGTAGCACCAGGGCCCAGCACATCTGAGCCACAGCCTGGTGGCACCCCTTTTGCTGCCCCTGCATTACCTGCTTCATCCCTCTCAGTGTGGAGGTGGAGGGGGTGATTTTGTCACCCAAGACCAACTGCCAGGCATGGTGCATAAGCTTGTCCGCCAAAGTGTTGGTGCCCACCTACGCAGGATAACGAGCATGTTGTCCATCCTGGTAGGGCAGCCTCACCTCAGGTGCTGGCATCAAACACTGCCTCCACAGGAGCAGTGAAGGTACAGCACTGACAGTCCCATGGGTGAGGACTTGAGTCACACTGCTACTGTGTCTGACATCCATGGGACGGGGATTCCACAACATCCTCCTAAACCAAGGTGGTCACCCCCTCTTGTTTCACACACCAACCCTGTCTGCTGTCTTGTCTGTCTGCAAAAGCTTCCTCACCTTTCAACTTACCTTCCCCACACATACTTATGTCCCTTCCCCAACATTCCACTATCTCCTTAAAAAAAAAAATGAAAAATGGGTGCCTGTTCCAAAAAAATAAAATATATATCTATATATCTATATATCTATATATATATATATATATATATATATATATATATATATATATATATATATATATATATATATATATATATATATATATATATATATATATATATTTTCCCATACATACCTCTCCATTTTGTACGTGTGTCCTCTGGACACACTTTGGTCCAGTTGGCTTGACAATGCACTTATGTTGTCATCACCCCTCTCTCTGGGGGTGACAGTCCAAATTCAGCTATAAAGCTGTTAAAGTGCACAGTTGTTGCCATTGAAGAAAAGGATAGATATAGTGCTTTCCTACACATACCTAGCTGCCTTTCCCTATGTTTCCCCTGCTTACTCCCCATTTCACCACTGTCCTATCGCGCAACATCCCTAAGCTATTCTAAATGGCAGTATATTAATATATGTATTTGAAAACATAATAATCATGTCTAAAAGTACAACTCCACCTATTTTGAAACCCTGACCATTGCACCAGAAGTGCAGTGCATCAACCCACCGAGCCACACAACCAGTTTATTAGCACAGGAGTTTTAAGCAAAACATAGTAATTGTCATTTTCTCTGCATTAATAGTGTTTAAGTGATGCTGTGCATCATGCCACATTGGGCCAATCTGCTAAAGGTTTAATGGATAAATAAGAGTATAAATCACTCTGGTACAGAAATACATCACTATAAAGCCATACACATTATAATAGATGTAAGTGAGGTATGTAATGGCAGCTAAGTGTTTGATTATACCTACAACATGTAAAAATACACCTGCTAAAAGATTAATGGAAAAATAAGAGTTTAACTTGAACTCTGGCAGAGAAATACATCACTACAAAGCCATATACATAATAATAGATGTAAGTGAGGTATGTAACAGCAGGTAAATGTGCAATTATATCTGCAACATGTAAAACTACACCTGTGATAGCAGTGACTCAGTAGCACAATCTGTTAAATGCTTTGACAACACTAATTTTTGTTACACATGGTCCTGGGTTAAAATACAGCTGTGTCTAGCATTTTAAATATAGGTATGTCTACATCAACAGTATAAATTCTGATATGTATGACTTTGTCATCACCTATTTAACACCCAAAGCAGAACAGATTGAATGTCTGTCACTAAATAATGGAAGTCAAAGGCCTACAGATAAGTCCATGTTTAAACTATTCCTATTAAACACTAGAAAGTTCATAGAATGTTAGGTTATGCATTAGTATAAATTCCCAGAGGATTTGGAAGTATGTAAGTCAGATGAGGCCCAGTCATATCAAACTGCATCCCACAATGATTTGCTAGTGATATTACAGACAACCACAGCTGCACAAGTAACATACATATATGGAAATTGTGCTAGAAGCAAGGGTTGCCAGCCCAGACATCCCAGCTGACAACCATGACATAACACATGACTTGGCAGTTATCCAACTGGATGACATAATGGTTAATGTACCCCTACCTTGTTCTTGAACATACCAAGCATGCTGCCTTTCACTGTGTTTATGATACCTTTGGCTAACATACTTATCTTAAATGCATACCTTAATTTCCAGTGGCATGGGTTCCCTAAATCAGGCTCTGGCTGTACACCAAAGCTGCCACAGGTCCCATATTTACTCTTAACTGTTGCTGTTTTGCACATTCTACAGCCTGACTATACATATTGCCTCCAGTAGCAGCAGCTTCAGCATGTAGCACACACATCTATATGTAACAAGTAGCTGCTACAAACATTCTGTCTATGCTGACATAGTGTCTTTACCCCAGTAATTTCCACCTCAGCATATGAGAAAGGGGAAAGAATCTACAGTGAGGCCTTATATCTTGTTGAGTAGTTGCATGGGAGTGGCTGATTATACTGCAGATCAGCTGTGTGTGCTGCATGTAGCATTCCTGCAACACAGATTTGTTCAAAGGCAATCACCTGTTAATGAGAACCATATTAAAAAGGCAAACTCATAGCTAGGGGAACCATTGTGTATGAGAGCTAGTCTGTATGGTTAACTCATTGACATAGTACTACTATAGCTGTATCTTTCAACAGAGGAGTATTGTACTCCATCAGGTATGTATCCATTTTGTTTCCAACATGATGCATGTTTGAATATACCTAGTGGGAATGCAAATTACATCAGTAAGCCTTTCTTAACACTGTACTGTTGACATATCATTGATCTCCAGCTGTATTACAACTACAGAGGATGTAGAATACAGCAAGGGTATAATGCTCTGTGTTAACTAGGTACACAGGTTTCCTGGATGCTTCCTTTGTTATCAGTTGTAATACCACACTGCTATTTGGTTGGCACTGTTGTTTATACATACATTACGGGGGGTGGGGTCCTGCTTTGGGGCTCACTACAATGGACTCCTATGTTGGGTGAGAGATCATACATGAGTGTCTGTGCTAGCACAAAGAGGAGTAGGTGACTATTGCTACTATCACAATTGTGTCCACTACCTTGGTATGTTTGGCACACTGTTTAATATGAGATGTGTAATCAAGTGGGGAATACTTATAGCCTTCCTCTATTACTGTATCTCTACATACTGTACTCCCACATATGTGATCCTGACATGTGCTCTCATTTATTTCTATTTCACGGGATATCATCCATGCAATATGCCATGCGCCTTTCACTGAGGCAGAAAATTACTTCATTACTGAGGCCTTGTGACAACACTACTAAGTCCTGCTGTCCAGAAGGAGGGCAAATAGGCAAGAGCATGCAGCCTTGTGGGATGAACTGGTGCATAACATTAATGCAATGGGTCACCAGAATCACACATATGAGCAAGTGCAACATCATGCCACAGATATAATCAGCTTGGCATGCAGACATGCAGTGGATGTGGCCAGGGATCGTCAGGTCATTGGTGGTGGACCTGCAGTGGAATAACCTGTGTCAGCCACAGAAGAATTCCTGGTGATCCATGCAACAAAGGACAGCCCCCAGGCATCCATCACCCAATATGTCACGGATGTGGGTACCACCATTTCCACTCAAGAGGAGCGTCCAGGTATGTTTAGTTGGATCAGCACTGGAATACTGTTGCATCTAGTGTGTCAAGGTGTACATATTTTTATGTGGGTGTCAGGTGTTTTATGGGGAGGAAGGAGGTTAGTTGCAATTTTAAGCTCATGCACAGATTGTGACCCACGTACCTGTTAACCTAGTAGCTACTGTAAATCTGAGATATTTGGACATATTACCCCTGTTTTACTGTAACATGCACTGTTGTTTACATTACCTCTCACTCAAACTTTTTCAGAACCGTCAGGAATAGGAAGAGGCCATGCTCCTGCTGCTGGTAAGCATAAATCTGTTTTGTCAGAGATGTAGATCTAGTTCAATGTATTCACTGAAGTGTCATCTCAGGCCTGCTGGCTGGATTGATGTACTGTCTGCATGATTGCCAACTGTACAGATATTCCCTGACTGTGCACAATTTAGACTCAAAACTATGCCTTGTAGGTGCGACCACAGTGAGTGATTTGGCAGTATTGTCAGGACATCACAGATTGCCATGTCAACTGTGCAGAGTTTTGCAGAATGGCAACAATGTACATCATTTATCTTTTGCTCATGAGATTCTCATTTAAATAACTTTTATTTCCATATAATTACATGTTTGAGTTAGAAAATAATGTCTTTATATATGTAGGAGGTTTTGGGTTATATAACTGTGTAATAGTGACAGCATTGTATACAGCTTAACATGTATAGCAACATAGTACTGCAGAGCATAGTAGTGCAGATTTTAATATAATGCTTTCCCCTTTTTGTCACAGGTGACCAGGGAGGTTGGTCTTTGTCCCCTTCACAATCTGATGTCAGTGTGTCTTCAGACTCTGCTGATGATGGTGGACAAAGTGAGGAACAGTTGGGGGTGTCAGGGGCTGAATCTGTCACAGAGGTTGACATCCCTCATCTGCTATCATTATCACTGTAAACACCCAGTATGCCTACGCATACCTAGCCCACTGTGGTCACAGATGTTGGACAGCTGGAGGGTGGGGACATCGAACAGGGAAGTGTTGTTACTGTGGATGCAGTGACTGTCAACACTGGCCATAGCCAAACAGTTGGTGAGGTTCCACACAGGTGGATTGGTAGGGGTGCTTGTAGGCCTGCTGACCTCCTCCATCTGTTGCAGATGTCTCATCATATGTCACTCAGCACATGTTTAGGGTCATCATGGAAGCACAGGCACATTCAGAAAGGAACTCCTGACCAATGCTCAGGATTATGGATGCAGCACAGTCTGACATCTGTGACTGTCTCCACCGTGCTGCTGTTAACCTGGAGGGTGACTGGTGCAGTAGAAAGACGTTGATCTGGGACAGATCACACACTGACTGCCTTGGAATGCACGTTCACTATGATGGAACATCTAGTTGGAGATAAGTGTCAGTCTCATGGACGTAGGTCAGCAACTAAATCTGCTGAGAGTCAAAGTGGCCATGTGCAATCATGCTCCCGTAGTGGCATTATATCCAGAGATCCAGAGGGGAGTGCACTGTCCACACCCAGACATGGCAGGCCATGGGCTCATGGTCCTGAGTGTTCCCGTGGAGGACACATTCCCAGTGGATAGCAGTCACCCTCAGGTAGTAGCACAGCATCTGACCTTGGGCGTGGAGGTGCCAGTGCAATTCATGGCAGAACCAGTTTACATGTTCGAGGGTGGAGATGATGAACTGTCAGCTGTACCATGCACGGCTCACAGTTGTCAAACACACAGACACATAGGGCTAGCACTGAGCTTGGCTGTGTTCACATAAAAACTCACATACCACTGTCACATTCAGGACACCTACAGACACAAACACACCACATTATGGTCCATCTTGCCTGCTTCCCTTCCTGATTCAGAACTCACTGGCCATCCTATTGGGTCAGCCTAGGCCTCCTGCACCTCCACATAACACCCTGTGCAAATGATGATACCTGTGCCACATCCCTATCAACTTTCTCATGGAATCAGGGAAATAAAGCTATGTGCCTGATGCACAGGGTGACTATCTACATTAATATGCTTTTGATATGCTGCTTTATTGGTCATTTACAGATATTGTACATTGCCATTTATAATGAGTATACCATAATTATGTGCACACGTTACGACGGATGCTGTTGCAATGGCTGTGTAGTCACACAGTGACAGGTGTCCCATGGAAATGTTTGTTTCATTTTCAGGATTGTGTAGGACACACCTATGAGTAAACATCTAAAATCAAACCATCAATGTTAGATCATAGCATTGAATGTCAGCACAGCCGTTTAGCACAGAAGTCAGCACAGAAGCTTACTATCTGAGCTTTGGCCGGCTAACATCTACCTGAAATCAACTGGGCATATAAGTGAATTTACGTTAACTTTTATCTGCTCATTTTCATATAGTACTATATTTCATTTATTTATTTGTGTTTTTCACTGAATATTAACTCAGCTGAAGTTGTGGCTGTCTCTCTACAGTGTATTTGTTAGAATTTCTGTGTAGCCATTGATAGCAGTGGGGGGAAGTTTCATCTCATCACTGATATTCTGTCCTGCCTTCTATAAGTGGTACATTTTGAGTTATCTCTGCTTAATATCTGAGCTTTGGCCAGCTAACATCTACCTGAAATCATATGGACGTATAAGTGAATTTAAGTACACTTTTATCTGCTCTTTTTCATATAGTACTGTATTTAATTTATTTATTTGTGTTTTTCACTGAATATTAGCTCAACTGAAGTTGTGGCTGTCTCTCACCAGAGTACTTGTTAGAATTTCTGTGTAGCCAATGATAGCAGTGGGGGTAGTTTCACCTCATCACTGATATTCTGTCCTGCCTTATATAAGTGGTACATTTTGAGTTATCTCTGCTTAATATCTGAGCTTTGGCTGGCTAACATCTACCTGAAATCAACTGGACGTATAAGTGAATTTGAGTATACTTTTATCAACTCTTTTTCATATAGTACTGTATTTAATTTATTTATTTGTGTTTTTCACTGAACATTAACTCATCTGAAGTTGTGGCTGTCTCTCTACAGTTGGTGACTTTGAAATTGCCCGCCCGTCTTGTAGATTTGTATTTGGATACTCCTTCTGGGTCCATCTTATTTGCTCACTGAACTGAGTGCAGTGAGATCATATTCTGATTTCAGGCACTCCTACTGTGTACAAAGAGAGCATTTGGGAAGGACAACCCCTGTAGCCTCATAATCCTGCTCTGTTCCCTCCCTAAAAAAATAAATAAAAATAAAAATATATATATTTTTTTATTTAGCTGCTCTTACTGTAACTGTCTTAGTTGCTCTTCTACGTGCTGTTATCTGTTCAGTCGCTCTTACTCTGCACTTATTACTGCTTGTTAGTAACCTTCTAATTTACTGCCTTCTGCATTTGTTTTTAGTCATTTGTTTATTTAATTGCATTTATTTGAACTGGATTTGCCGTAGTGTTGCTACACACTCTGATGTGCTGGCCTGCACTGCAATTTGAATTGTATTTATTGCTGTTTTAGCTGCTTTTCTGTAACAATAAAAAAATTCTAAGCTTTTGTCCTACCTTTCCTGTAACTAGTCAAGTCCACATACAGACTTGCTGTATCCAGGACTGTTGGTAAGCTTCTGAGCCCCCCAAGCCTTTCTGTGTTAGAGGGAAGCCTTCTAGCTTATCAGTGGGAGTGGTAAGCACTAGGCAGCCTATCTACCACGGGAAGAGTAGGTTTTGGCCCTGAAATTGTAGTTCATTGGCCGTTTGGGAAGCTTTTCCATCTCTTTCTACCTTCTGATTTAAAAGTCTGTGTTTGTGCTTGTTTCCTGCCTTTCCTGTTACTAGTCTAGTCCAGGTGCAGATTTGCTGTATCCAGGAGTCTTTGTAAGCTTCTGAGCTCCTCAAGCCATTCTGTGTTGGAGGGAAGCCTTCTAGCTTATCAGTGGGAGTGGTAAGCATCAGGTAGCCTATCTAATACAAGAGGAGTGGTCCCTGGCCAAGAAATTGTAGCTATTGGCTGTTTGAGCAGTTTTTTCCCATCTCTTTCAACCTTCTGTTTTGAAAGCTGCGCTTATGCCTGTTTCATGCCTTTCCTATAACTAGCCTAGTTCAGTTACAGAGTTGCTGTATCCAGGACTGTTGGTAAGCTTCTGAGCCCCACAAGCCTTTCTGTGTTGGAGGATAGTCTTCTAGCTTATCAGTGGGAGCAGTAAGCACTAGTAGCCTGTCTACCACGAGAGGAGAGGTTCTTGGCCCAGAAATTGTAGTTTATTGACCATTTGGACAGTTTGTCTATCTCTTTCAACTTTCTGGTTTAAAAAAACACATCTGTGTTTGTTTCCCATCTTTCCTGTAACTAACATACTGGGTAGCACTAGAAAGCCTTAAACTGATATGAGCTTCTAGCTTAGAAGAGAGACGTTGGAGTGATTAAGTATCAGTTTTCTGTGCTTTCTTGCTGTACTTAACTGTTTTCCGCCTAAACACAGATTTTCCAGTGTTGATTGTGATCTAAAAGTTGGTTTTTTTCACATATTGTACTTATTTGACTACCTGCACTTTTAAAAAGTTGTTTTTTGTTTAAATAATTTGTTTAACTGTTGTAGGCTACACACTAAAGTGTGATAGCCTTTTCTGATTGTTTGTAGTCGTTTAAAGCTGTTTTAAGTGTATTTTTTACTGTTTTTGCCTTATCCTTTCAAAAAAACTTAAAAATTCCTTCTTTCTTGCCTTTCTAACCTAGTATAGTCCAGTTTTCAGGCTAGTGCTGAATTCAGGGCTGTGATACTAGTTTCTGAGTTGCCCATACCTTACTTGGATAGAAGAAAGTTTCTCTGTTCACCTGTGAGAGAGGGGAGCTTTGAACAACCTATCTGTCTCTGGAGGAGTGGTTCAAGCCCAGAAGTTAGTAGTTTATTGGCCATTTTGGGCTAATTTCTATCTCTTTCATTTCCCTACTATAGTTTTGCACACCAGGCAGTGACGGTTAGCTACAGTTAAATTATTCCCGGCTCCACTAAGTCTCCTCTTCAATTTTTCCCTTGAAACTAGTCTAACTCTCACCCTAAGCACTCAAAAAGCATCCTACAGCCCAGCACGTGCTCAGACCTAATAGCAAGCACTAATATACCCTGACACTGATTGCCCAGCAGGGCAAGGCTCTTTATTCACCCCTCACCAACCAAGTGACTAAGCAGCTCACCCTACTATTCAGGCATGACCAAAGGGCAAGTTCAGGTGTACTCTCCAGTCCAGCTGGTGAATCTGGGCATCCTGAGGCAATGTTACAACTGCCTCATGTAGACAGACAAACCTCTCCTCCTACCACAAAACACTAACATATGCGAGAGATGCAATTATACAGCCAAACTGGAAGCTAAGCTGTCTCCACCCAAGACTGGAACAGACAGTCAAGAGGAGAAGGTTAACACTTGCATCACACCTCCAGCTGCATACAGACCTACTAAAACAGCACTGGCAAAAAATACACAAAATCATACTTGGAGGCTCTAAATAAAAACCTGCAAAAGCATCAGAGACCTCCAAAGCAGACACCCAAACAACCTGCACCTCCCGTCACAAACCAGACAACACATAAAACACAAAATCAGTGTGCTGCACAATCACAGCCCTTAAGGCAAAATAACATACCTACCACACTAGTAATAGGTGACTCTATAGTCAGGCACACTGACGTCCCACTCACTAGGCTGGACAAGCAGAAGGTTACTGTTAGCTGCCTGTTGGAAGCCAGAATCCGCCACATAACACAAGCACTTAGGTCACTCCAGAACAAGTACAAATATGACTCTGTCATTGTTCATGTTGGTGTGAATGACCTGAGACATACCTCCCTGGACTACATGAAAAGAGACATGGAAGAGCTCTCTGATCATGTAGCACAGGAAGGTATGACCCTGATCCTGAGTAGCATCCTGCCCTCACCAGGAATGATACCTCAGTATAAAGAAAAAATGATCAATTTCAACAATTGGCTAAGCTTCCGGTATCATTCAAAGGGGATCCAGTATCTGTCAGCCTGGGACGACATGCTCGACAAGCTGCATTGTTTCACAAGAGATGGCTTGCACCTGTCACCCCTAGGCCTTTGAATACTGGTCAAGGCTCTTGCGGCCCCCATAGTGCCTTTTTTTAGACAAGTCTCAAAAAACAAACCCACCTCTGTAAACAGCACAATTAACAAAAAACTGAGGGTTATGCTACTCAACACCAGGAGTTTAAATCTCAAAATGCACACGCTCAAAGCACTCCTCAGTATGGAGAACTTCGACATCTGTGTAGTAACTGAAACCTGGTTCAAGGCTCCAGAGAGCACCCCAGCACTACCGGGCTACAACTCATACCACACGTTTCAGCCACATAACACAGACGGAAACACAAAAGGAGGGGGTGTATCCATATTCATCAAGGATACCTACACCTCCAGGTTAGTGGTGCAGCATGATACATCTGAGATCATCCATGTTTAACTAACATTGGGCAAATCTGCAATGCAAATTGTGGCCTGCTACAGATCACCCTCCATGACCCAGGACCACCACTCCACCTTTCTGGAGACACTGGAAAACATGAAGGTCCTACCGAACACCCTGATATTGGGCGATTTCAATTACCCCTACTATTCACTGGGAAAACTACTCGAGTACAAACTCCCAGGCCCAGCGCTTCCTGGAATTCATCAACTCAAATGCCCTGGATCAGCTGGTAAATTCCCCTACCAGAGGTGAAAACATATTGGACCTGGTCATCACCAACATAGGCGACAGGTGTTCTACAGCGGAGGTCAACCCGTCACTGGTTAGCTCAGACCATAAACTAATCACACTGGATGTCCACAGCCCACCCCCCCCCCAACTAATGAAACCACAGTAAAAAGCTTTTCTAAAGCAAACTTCACCTTACTTAAGATAGAGATGTTATGTTTCACAGCCTCCATGCTAACGGATAATGCTGTCCAAGATGCAGAAACTTTTAGAAATGCACTCTTTGAGCACTTACAAGGATGCATGGATCATGCCATCCCGAGCAAAACTAAGACTTACTCCTCTAAGAGAAGGAAATCAGTTTGGTGGACCCCTGCCATAAACAGGCTATACAATAGAAGGAGGAAACTAGGTCAGAAAAAAAAAAGCAAATCCCAAGAAGGAAAGACATTCCTGATCAGTATCAATAAGAAACTAAGGTCCCTCATGAAATCATCCAAGGCTAACTTCGAAAGAAAAATAGCCAAGGATTCAAAAGATAACCACAAAGCCTTCTTTAGCTATGTTAAGAATCTAAGTGGCAACTCGCAGATATTCACTGAACTAGTGCAAAATAGCACAAAATATACTGAACCTACTGATACTGCCAACATCCTGGCAGATAGATTCAGTGCAAACTTCACCCCCTCTCACCTCCAAAAGGGTCTACAACAATAGCGGAAAAGTGTAATGTCCCAAAAATCACAGACGCACAGGTGAAAACAGCCCTTTCAAAAGCCAAAAACACAGCGTCAATGGGACCAGATCATATCCCAGGCTGCGTCTTGCATGAACTACAGAACAAACTAACCCCACCACCTAGACACGCTGTTCAACCTCAGCCTCTTCACAGGCTACATTCCCATAGAATGGCGCACAGCAACGGTTATTCCTCTCCACAAAGGAGGGGCCACAACTGACCCTGGTAACTATCGCCCCATAAGCCTGACTAACCTCGTCTGCAAGGCTATGGAGCGCATCATCATGGAACTCATTAACAAAGACTTTGGGAACCTCCAAACACTTGACCCAACCCAATTCGGCTTTGTTAAGGGAAGATCATGCCTACTAAACCTGGTTGACTTTTTCGAGACAGTCACCAAGGCCATAGACAAGGGAAAGGTGGTTCACACAGCTTACCTTGACCTCGCCAAGGCTTTTGACACTATTCCCCACTCAGATATTACAGAAAAACTCACCATCCTGAACATAAACCCCTATGTCATGAGATGGGTTGCCAACTGGCTTACAGACAGAACTCACACGGTAAGAATAGTGGGCTCCAGGTCCAACTCTAAACCAGTCACAAGTGGTGTCCCACAAGGCTCGGTGCTGGGACCCCTACTGTTCAGCATATACTTCTCAGAAGTACAGGTAAACACAGGAGGACTATGGCTAACCAAGTTCGCCAATGACTGCAAACTGGGAGCCATAATTGACTCTCTGGCTGACACGGACATCCTTTAGAAGGGCCTTACTGAGATGGACACCTGGTGTCAAAGTCATGGCCTCAAGCCAAATGCCAAAAAATGCATAGTCATCCTGTTTGGGAAAAACAAAACACCCACAAATTACCACATAGTTGGCAGCCCCCTTAATGCAGAAGAGGTAATAAGAGATCTCGGGACCCAGGAAGTTAGTAATGTCTCCTTTGACAATCATATTGCCAAAGTAGTTAGGAAATCCTTCTATGTGGCCCATCTGATTACTAAAGGGTTCACATCTAGAAATAAAAAGGTTATAGTGCCCCTCTACTCGTCACTCATTAGACCCATCATAGCGTACAATGCCCCATTTGGGATGTACCTTACAAGACACTTCCAACAGCTGGAAAGACCACAAAAGTACCTCACCGAGAGGATTACTGGCCTCAAACATATGTCCTATGTAGCCCGACTGAAAAAACTCCGGCAGTACTCAGTGGCATATCGCTTACTCATAGGTGATCTCTGCCTGACTTACAAAGCCATGTCCAACTCAGAATTGATGAACATGCTCCACTTAAAGAAATCCAAGTCACTGCGAGCCACGCGCTTTAATGAGCTAAACCTCACCACAACAATAAATAGAACATGCTGGAAGGATAGATTCCTGTCACAGAGACTCCCCATGCTTTGGAACAAAATTCCAAACTACATCAGGCAGAGCCCCTCACTAACACTCTTCAAGAGAAACCTTGACAAGTGGATGGGAAACAGAAAATACACCCCTGGGATCACTTCATTGGCTCTGCTTGACAGAGGATCAGTTAATTAATCAATGGGGTGGCGAAAGCCGACACACTCTGGCTAGGCTTATAAATGCCCAGGGGCTGATAGCCTAGTACCTACCTATGAACCTATGAACCTAAGAAGAAAAATGTAATCAGTAAGGTAAAACAGTATAGGTTCATAGATTTATATGTTTTAATAGGCTAACGAACACAAGGTCTTCTTTAAGCCTAACCAAGCATCTCTAAACTCTGTCAAAGTCTGATACCCTTGAAAAGTGTAAGCATGGTTTTGGGAGATGAAACATCTACAGGCTGGGGCATGGGAGATGAACCATCCACAATTTCCCTGTGTCCATTAGAGACATTGTTCATAAACCATGTATGATTGTCTTGTTCTCCATCCAACTGTTTTAACTTGCACTTGATTTGCATTAGGGCAGAACTCTGATTCACATGGATGGACAGCCTGTTCCATATAGGGTGTAGTCGCTGGGTTATATACCTGTCTCTCCAGCATGTCCTATTTATACCACAGGCAAGATGTAGGCCTGTAGAACAGGTAATTCTGGTGCTAGTTTTTTCATGGATATGCCACCACCCTGTATGGCGTACACCTCCCCTCCAGAGCATGTAGGAGACAGAATACACAGAGAGGGCCTTTATGTGGTCTGCAGAGGACATGTTGTATGTATCATGTAGTGGTTTAGGGAAGAACCTCTGTGGATGTTACAGTTGTCAGACAGGACTGGTTAGTTACATACTGAAGTTAATTGCACTCAATCATAGGTCTGATGAATGCCGGATACAATGGAACAATGACTTTTTTGGATTTAATGCCATACCTTTGTTTATAGGTTGCACAGCATAGAATGATTTCCCCAGTATTGCAGACACATGCAGTCAAAGGCTAGATCACTATATATGCGTCAATAAGTCCCTGACTACTGGGTCAACTGTTGGAGGTGTGCTGTCAGTATGATAGTTACCAGGGTTGGATGACTTCACAAAGGATAGTTTTGTACATTTCTTCACATTTACTGTTAGTCCATGGCTCTTACAACAACTGTAAGTTTGTGTCAGCCCCTCCTGGATAACATTTGTGTCAGTGTGGTATGCAATGACAGCTCCTAATCTGCAATCATCAGCAAATTTAGTCAACCAGAGACCACTAATTGTGGCTGTGACTGATGTGAAGTAAATGAATAAAAGGAGCAGTTTGAGGAATGATTTGTGAGGGAGTCCACTGGTGACTGGCCTCATTATACAGGTGGACCCACCAATGCTAACTTCCCAGATCCTGTCTGTCAGCCACGTGGCTATCCACAGGCTGACATACTAGTTTGTACCTAACCTCTTCAGTTTATCAACAATGCTTGATGGGGTTATAGTGTCAAATGCCTTGTCAGGCCATGGTAGGTGGAGTGAATAATTTTTCCCTCATCCATTGCTTTGGATACCTTCTCAAATAGGTCCACCAAGTAAGATAGACATGATCTGCCTTTGACATAACCAAATTGGGTTTGGTCCAGTCTCTGTAGGTGCACTACATCTCTATTGATCATTTCCAGGATAATGTTGTTAATGGCTTTACATATTAGACAAATGAGTCTTCCAGGTCTGTAGAGTTCTGCGTCTGTAGATGGCCCACCTTTGTGCAGAGGGATGACTTTTGTTGTTCTCCATTCATGATGCACAATGACACTTTGGTGACTATAGTGAAATACTAATGGCAGAGGCTCTGAAAGGTCATGTTTCATGCTATATAGAAGGCATTAAAAGGAAATATGGACATGGGAAAGAAAGAGATTTGATATGGTGTAATATTTATGCAAAGGTAAAAGCCAAATTAATCAATATAAAGAAGGCAGCCCCAAAGATATTTGAAGAGAAATGCAGGCAAAGGCATCCAGATATAGAAAATTTCCCAATAAAAAATATCACAAAGAGAGAATGTAGAAAAGATGATTAGTAAAGTAGAAGTTATAAAATAGAAGTTGAAGTTATGGAGTGCCTGCAAAATGAAGGATTTGGTATAGAAGGTTTAACACAAGTTGCATCACAGCATGGTGGAACGAGTCCCCAGAGTAAGGAGAAACAGGAAGATCAGGAGACATCTAGAAATATGGGCATGGGAAATAAAAAGAGATTTAATACGGTGTAATGTCTGTGCAAAGGAGAAAGCAAAACTAGTCAATACAAAAAGAGCACCACCAAAGATATTTGAAGAGAAATACAGGCAAAGGAATCTGGACATGGAAAATTTTGCAATGCAAAAAATAAGAAGATAAATTAGAAAAGGAGATTAGTAATGGAGAAGTTAAAGAAACAGAAACTGAGGTTATGTAGTACCTGTGAAGTGAAGAATTCAGTGTAGAAAATCTAATTCAGAAAGCATAACAGGATAAAGCTGTAGACATCTAAATTATGGGTCTATATTAGAACATAGAATATTTAACAGTTCGTATCACTAAAGGTCGACCCTTAGTGATCGAACTGTTAAAACATCGAATGTTCAGAAAAAAAAATAAAAACAACTAAAAAAACCTAAATATAGACCCTAAATTAAGGGGAAACCAGTGGAATGGGATTGGTCAGGTGCCATATGAAGATATTTTGGAGCCTTCCACAGGAAGCCAATATAAATGTTCACTTGAAGATGGACAGCAAGGGATGGAACAGGAAACTGTGGAAACTCTGACACAGTCAATGTTGAGGAGTGATAGGCCAATGAGTTCCCATATGACAGAGCAACAGATGGCACGTGATAAAATTGAAAACAATGTGCCACAGGAAGATGCTATAGAATTTTCTATAGAATGCCCACAGGAAATGGAAAACAAAAAATGTGCTCTCAGTCTAGAAGAAAATGAGCTAAGAGAAAAGTTGCTTGATTTAATAGTGATAAAACAAATGAACACAGTAATTAGGACTGTCCGTAAAGTTCCATGTGATGTAACAGAAGTAAACAGGATATATTACTGTGCAGCTAAATTAACAACCGATAAAGATCTACCACAAGATCACAGGGTAGTGAGGGAAAGGAAGGGAAGAAATTGAATACCATCATGGAAGTATCGAACAGAGAAAACTATAAAGCAATTAAGACAAGAAGTGTCGCTGTTAGAGTATAGAAGAGGGAACAGATCAACAAAAATTCTTAGAAAGATATACGTGATAAAAGCAATGCGCAGTATTAGAGCAGATCAGGATCTATCATGTGCTATTGCAAATAACAAACTAAAAATCTCAGCACAGGTCAAAAAACATAGAAGATACACCGATAAATAAAAAAGGAAAAGTGCAAAGTAAGCAATTTATTGATGACCCAAAAAGTTTTATAGACAATTGGGATATAAGGTAAAAGGAATTGAAAGACCACCAAAAAGAGAAGAAATAGGTATATTTTGGAGAGGTATTTGTGAAGATCCTGTAGAACATAGCAAAGCTGCTAAATGGATAGAAGAAGTAAAAGAAAGATAAGAAGTTTAAAGGTACAGGATATGAAATGGGATGAAGTAACTGCAGAGAGATTGAAACAAAGTTAAGGAAAGCCTCTAATTGGAAACTCCAGGCTCAAATGCAGTACCTAAGTTCTGGTTAAAAGTATTAACATCTTTGCATGAAGATTTAGCCATAAGTAAGAACTATTTATATGCACACCTGGAACAGACACCAACCTGGCTAACAACAGGAAATGAAATGCTCCTACTTAAGAGTAAACCTGCAAGCTACCCTAAAATTTATAGACCAATAATTTGCTTTCTGACAATGTATAAATTACACACTGGAATTGATGCCGACAGAGTATATAGTAATTTAGAAGAAAACTCAATTATGGCAATAGAACAAAAAGGCAATAAATGAAAGTCATATGGAGCAAAGGATCATTTGTTGTTCAATAAAGTCATAGTGGAGAACGGTAAAAAGGGAAAGAATCTAAGTATGGCATGAGCATGACACATCCTTCTTATTTTCCTGCCTAATCTATCCAACACATTTTGGTGCCGGTCAATCACTCCAAAACTGTAAGTTAGGACAGGAAGGCAAATTGATTTATAGGTTGAATTTTGTTCCTAGATGTCAAAGCTGTTTTCAGGATTAATTTAAGTCTTCTAAAGTATTCCATACTAAGTTTTATTTGCATTTATTCATGTTTTCTTGTTGATCCTTTATCAATTCCCAAATATTTATACATTCCCCCTTGCTGAAGCTTGGTGCTGCTGTTTTTCTGCTTTAGAGGTTGCTTTTGCACAATTATCAAGACCAAATGACATTCTTATATCATCTGAAAAAGTTTTGACAACTTGCAGTTGTGTTTTCAGTTCCTCATCTGATGAGCTATGCAGTTTTAAATAATCGATAAAGAGAAGATGAGAAGTCTTTACACTTTGTTGTTTTCTGGGAGTCAAATTATAGCCATGGCCTAAGCTGTTAGGTAGATAGCTTAATGGGTTAAGGGCAATACAGAATGGCAGTGGTAACAAAGTGTCACCCTGGAATATCCCCCTTTTAATTTTTATCCTGGGATAATAATTTGTCCTTTATCATGGCTTAATTGCAAAGTGGTCTGCTACTGTTTTATGGTCACTGTAATGTAGTCAATCAGTATAGGGTGTAACTTGTACATTTTTAAGAACCCTTTTATCCATGAAAGTGGGGTACTATCAAATGCTTTTTTGTAGTCAATCCATGCTAAACTAGCTGAAGCATGCCAGTGTCAAGCAAGAATGGTAATCAAACCAGAAGTAGATAAAAATCAGTCAGCAACTGAATGTGCCAAAAACAAAAGAAACAATATAAGGTGAAGGATCACATGAGAAGGCAAGAAATGTGGAAAATGCATAAATATAGTTGCAAGAAAATTTTTGGAAGAACCTCATGTTGATCAGGATCAAATGTAGGAATTGTTGAGAAGCGAATTCAAACCAAGAGATGAAAGGTTAATATTGGTGGCCCAAAATAATGAGCTACATACACAGTTTACAAAGTCCATTGAACATGTGGAAGAAACAGACAAATGTAGGCTTTGTAAAACAGAATTGGAAACAGTTGCACACCTCATTTCTGGTTGAGACATACTAATGGCAGAAGGACTGTATACTGAAAGGCATAATAACGTAGCAAGACTGTCACACTGGCGATTGTGCAAACATTACAGTATTGAAGTGGCTGAAAAACACTGAAAACATGAGCCTCAAAGCATCATAGAAAATGATGAAGCCTACATCACAAGGTATTGCCTATTACCAACAGTTCAAAAAATAGATGCTAGAAAACTAGATATAGTGATCCATGAAAAGAAGACAAAAGTAGCATTGATGATTGAAACCACTACACTCAGTGATTACAGTGTTTTGCATACAGAGAGAGACAAAGTAAAAAAAGAAAATCAGGATTTGCAGGCAGAAACAAGAGCAATGTGGAAGAAAGATACCCAGATAGTTCCAATAGTAGTAGGAGCAACAGGTCTTATAAAAAAGAATCTACAACCGTATCTAGATATGATACCAATGCATGTAACCCCTTACGAATTGCAGAATGAGTCATTACTGGCCACATTGCTGGTGCTGAGAAGATCACTTCTGGCTGACATCGAAGACTGAAGCAATACTAATTTCATGACCTTTAATTATACTTTGACTTAGGAATGGGGTCCATTCCTGTCATAG
Source organism: Protopterus annectens (assembly GCF_019279795.1). Taxonomy (NCBI): domain Eukaryota; kingdom Metazoa; phylum Chordata; order Ceratodontiformes; family Protopteridae; genus Protopterus; species Protopterus annectens. The sequence continues at coordinate 1,873,605,754 of NC_056741.1, read as the reverse complement.
AATTAGAAACCCAAAAGACTTGGAGAAATTAAAAAAGGCATGCTGGGATATTCTCTGGGCCCATTCATGCAGTGTACTTAGACTTAGAGCATTAAGGACCTGATACCAAGTGATGGTAGGGATAATTATATTGATGGTACTTCCTGAGGAAAGGTTGAGGGCAGAGAGTGGTAATGTTAGGGCCCAATTTAACAGTCAGGAGGTTTGCTATATCAACTGCCTCATTATAGGTGGTTCCAGTTACGTTGAAATATGCACACAATCGTGTCTTACCTCTGCAGTTGCAGACATAGCTAAAGTATGCTTTGTGGTTGTCCTTGGCCTGGGAGCCTGAACTTACATCAAATCTGGCTGTAGCAGACTTCATTTGTCCTCTGATTTATTTGTTTCCTTTGACAGTGTTTTTATCCTGCTGTGTACTGCACCCCTACATTTTGTCATGTGTTTCTTCCTTCCGCTGTACAGCCCATTGACTCTGTGATCCAATCAGGGTGGCTTGATTTTAAGTTAGGTCTGTATGTCTCCCTGGTGGGTATGGATGCCTGTATTCTCATGCAGAGTTTCTGTGAACATGTCTGCATAGCCTGCAGTGTTCTCAGTGTTTATGGGGGCTTGATATTTGGACAGTGTATCACTTAATAGTTGGAGGTCAGCCTTACAGTAGTTTCTGAATATTCCATGTGTAGATGGGGGTCCTTGTTTTATTTCTACTTCAAAGGAGAGAATCTGTGTTTGGACCTTACCAGGGAAGACATTGCAGTACAAGGTGTGCATAACTCTGCCATATTGCTGAGGCACACACCCAGTATGGTTGCTCCCCTGGTTGGTGTACTGGCTGTCTGGTCCAAGGAGTTAGTGTTTGCAAAATTCAGGAATCTGTTTGCCTGTATGTTCTGTGTCATATAGGATTCTCAATTAATAGTGGGACAGTGCAATTCACCCATGCATACGGTATTGCATGGGGATGACCAGTGTTTCCAATACGTTTAAATACATGATATGGGTTTCCTTATCCATAGAGGAAGGCCTACATCCTGCATGGATGTAGTATTGGATTTCACCAAGTGTGATTTGAACTAGGAGCAGCTGAAGTGCATTGTCCTGTTTAACCAGCCTTGAGGTATGTTTAGTGTTGATATACATAGAGTCACCTCCACCTTTAGTCCCTGCCTGTGAAGTAGGTGCCCTAACTGTGTGGAAGGCATAATAAACGTGCACTATTGCTGTGCTCTCCATGGCTTTAAGTCGTGTGTCAGTGACTGCACAGATGTCTTCTGAGAGCTCAAATAGCATCTGTAAGCATAGTCTAGGCAGGTATGTCACAGGTCATGCACTCCCACATGGACTATGACTGAGCCATATCAAAGGATCATTGGAACTTAATAGGCTAATGGACCTAGGACCCTTACAAGCCCAGCCAAGTTCCACCCTTATTTCCATGATCAACAACAATTGCTCCCATCCAAGAGGGACACAGGTGGGCCCCACTGAGGTGAATTTACAGTTACATATCCAATCATCCAGATTGCATTTGAAGAAGACCAATGGGGTGCTCTGTTTGACATGAAGTATGAGTGAATTCAAAAGTTGTGGTAACCTCTGGGAGTCAAATATAACCCTCCAGCATGTTGTATTACTGTTACACATCAGGTTAAGGTGTACAGAGTGAGTAACCCATGTACCATTTGATTTGTAGATATGCAGCATTTCCAGTAAAGCCTGGTCACAGATTGCCTTATATGTAAGGCATAGATCTGTTCTGAGTAGTCTGCATGAAACAGAATACAGTGACAGTGATTTCAGATGACCCACATAGGACAGATGCTGAAAACCTTGAATTATTCTTGAAAGGAACCTTTGTGGTCTCTCCAGTTGCTGCAGGTGCTTGCAAAGGTGCATACCAAAAGAGACATTCAATTCCATTATTGGCCTGATGAAGGGAGAGTAGAGAGAGGTTATAATTACTTTTACTCTTCTTGGTGCAATGGCCTTACTTATGAGATGAGCAATATAGAAAGCCCTTTTTACCACTGTGGAGACATGGTGATCAAAGGTACAGTTACTGTCAACCTGTGTCATCAGGTCTCTCACCATTGAGTGCATACTTAGGGTTGTTTTATTGATATATGAGTTAGCAGGAACATTGCACTTACTGAGAGGGATGTTAATACAGTTTTGTTGCATTGAGGTTAAGGCCATGGGTTTGGCAGCAGTCATTTGTGTGTGTAAGACCCTCTTGTAGGATGTTGTCATCATCTGGAACTTGTATGACCGTTCCCACTTTGCGGTCATCAGCAAACTTTGTTAGCCACAGACCTTTAATTTTAGCTTGTACTTTGGAGAACTACATTACAAACAGTGCAGGTGCTAGGACAGATCCCTGTGGAACAACACTGGTTACAGGTCTGCTGTTGGAGGTGGATTCCACTATTGTCACTCTATGGGTTCTATCAGTGAGCCAGTTAGTGACCCATCTAAGAATATAAGGGTTGATACCTAGTTGGGTCACTTTGTCAATGATGTCTTAGTGGGAGATAGTGTCAAATGCCTTGGCTACATCTATGTAGGCTGTATGCACAGATTTGCCCTTGTCCAGGTTCTTGAAGACTGTCTTGAAGAAATCCACAATGTTTGACAGGCATTTGACAAATCAAAACTGACAAGTGGCAGCTGTTGGAGCTTACCTATATCTTACTGAAAACAAATGATTACCTTGTGAAGAGTGTATAAAAGAGGGAAGTTGCTTGAGTTGCTGCTGCCTGCCTACTACTACTGCTGGTATCACCACAGCATCACTCTGCTGGGATACAAAGCATTCTTTTTCTCTCACCAGAAGCAAAACATTAGCACCAAGCTCAAGATAAGAAGCAAGCCATAGCCTCTTTGTTGTTCCACACACTTGTCCCAGATGATGCAAGGCTCTGTAGGCTTGTTGTAGCCTTTTCCAATTAGATGCCTTGATTCGCAACCAGACCGATCTTTTGACATTTGCATGCATTATGCCTTGGGTTCTGAGGCTCGTAGGATTCAACTAAGATACCAACCTGATGGGGATTAGCAGCACAGCTACTGCATCACAAAATAATTTATTTGTTTTTATTTATATACATTTGATTACTGGATAGTGTCCAACTGGGCCAGGAGCCCGTTTTTAGTGGAGATCTGGGGAGAAAGATCCAGATATACATTAAATAATGATTTACAGTGACATGATGAAAAGAAAAAATAGTAAGCATTGCTTACAGAGTTCAAGAAACATCTAGGCAAGTTCACAATATACAATATTCAGATATATATAAAAATCACGAGGACATCTATGCCATATTTGTAGTACAAACATTTTTTGTAAAAACTATAGCAGGTAGATTCTAGCCAACTGTCTCATAGGAATTGTCATAGAAGAACAGTTTATGGAAGTAAAGCAAGGTACACTATTGAGAGTAGAGAGGAGGAGAGAGCAGGGTGTGTGTAATTAGCCTGGAGATATGCAGGAACATAGACATTGCTTAGAGTAGTATTATTTTAGTAGTAGTTTGAAATTATGAGTATCAGGATTAGTTAGAATGAGCTGGAGGAAGAGAGTTCCAGGTTTGGTCTATTTTATAGGAATATAAGGAGTCTCCATAATAGTTATGTGATTTAGTTACATTGAGCATAAATTTATCAGATGATCTAAGGGACCTGAGGTTTGTATATGGTTGGATGAGGTCCATGAGAGCAGGGCAATTGTCAGGTTTGTTGATGACTCTGAGTGATAATAAGCTGGTTGAGAGATAGTAAGTTGGGTAGTTTGAGCCAGTTAAGATAGTGACGAGTGGAGCAGTGATGTGATCTGTAAGGTTAGTTTGAGGCAAATTTGGCTATTTTGTGTTAACAGGTTTTGAGGTTTTTCAAATCTGATTTGCGTAGGTTGTTGAAAATATGGGAACAGTAGAGCAGGGTGGATAGGAGGTGCGATCTGGCCATTGATAATCTGGCAAAGTAGGTTAGACAGGGTTTTGCCCTGTAAAGTGCACCAAGTTTTATGTGGACCTTTTTGATTGTTAGTGCTATATGTTTATCGAATTTTGGACAGTTGTCTATTGTAAAAAGTTATTAATTTTATTTGCTTAACTGGTTCGATTTTTGTTCCATTAGAGGAATAGATAGTGAGAGGGTATGGAGTGTTTTAACACTAGTACTAGTGAAGACATGAGCTTGGTTTTCCTGGGGTTTAATATGAGTTGATGATCGGACAGGTAGGTTTCCATGTCTTGGAGGGTGTTATGAGTTTTTTCTTGTAGTTTTTTTTTTTTAATGGAGAGAGCAGAGCAGATGAGAAAGGCATTATCAATGTACTGAATGATGGAAGCGAGTTGTGTTGAAGTACTGAGGTTATTGGTAAATACGATAAAAAGAAGTGTTCCAAGGATGGAGCCTTATGGGACTCCACTGTTTTGCTTCCCTATAATCTGCAATTAACCTTCTGTGCATTGGGCTTAGATTTCAGTTTGGCAGAATTATCTAGCAACAAATTAACCTTTATGACCCCATGATCACTGCACATCAATGGTGGTAAAACTTGACTTGAAGTTACAGTAATTTCTTTGGGAACACAACCAATATCTTTTATATGTTGTCCCCTGGTTTTTTTTACAATCTGAAGCATTTGTTGTTCCTGAATATACTCTGTGAATAGTTTATTTACCAACATTGTTAAATCAATAGTATTCCAGTCTGTTTCTGGTAAATTTAAGTCCCCAGCTAATATTATTCTTCCCTCCTGTGTTTCATGTAAGAAATGTCTGAATTCCTCTAGGTCATCTGCACTTGACTTTGGTGGTCTGTACACTCCAACAATTGTTATATATTCCAGGGTTGTCTTTATTGTCACAGTTACACAGTCTATAGTATTGGTGTTATCATTGAACATGTAATAATCACAAGTCTCATAGCTATCTTTAATCCCTATCATAACACCTCCACCTGATTTTTTGTTAGAATGTATGCTACAGTAAAAACATTTATACCCTGACAGAACTGGTTTCCAGTCATTGTTCTTTAACCATGTTTGACAAACTAGAACAACATCAATCTTGTGGGAACGTATCAAATTTTCTAATAAAAATCTTTATTATTAATGCTCCTAGCATTAACAACCATCAGAGATGCATGAAATGTTGCTATCTGTAAACTGTTACATTTTTGACCTGGCAAAAATCCTGGCTAGTTTTTGTCAAATATTGCAAAATATCTGCTGCAAAAATACTCTTCCCTGATTTAGACAAATGCACACCATCCTGTCTGAACATGTGTGCCCTAAGAAAGGCTTGGATGCTCTACACATTTCTATTTTTTAAAACAGGTCATTTTTTCCATGTAGGTGTTTATCCAAAAAATCTTTTCATTCACAGTGTCATACTGTCCATTTATTTTCCCGGAACACAAAACTCTGTTACCACATCATTTAACACAACATACATTTGATGTCTGGTTGGCTGACAGGCATTGTAGACTTGCAAGGGCAAATTACTTACTGCAAAGTTAAACAAGCTTTCTGTGTATGCACAGAAATCCACATCTTCACTGCAAAGAGTGCCTACAGAGAGTGTATTTGAGGTTGTGAACCCCAAAGGTGTAGCAGCATGACCCTTACTTTGCTGGTTTTATACATTCTATGCTATTGTGATCCTGCCTAATAACAGGATTATGGTTCATGCAAGTGCCACATACCTGGCAAAATAGTATAATCAATCTATCATGTTATCCCACACTGCCAGGTACTGTTTTACCTTAGAGTGCACCATAAAGGTAATATGTTATTAAGCATCTGTCAGGCCACTGCCTAACCATGGCCTTTTGTGACATATACACAAGCAATAATCTACTGGATGTGGACAGCATCCCCAACCCTGTACTCCTACTCCACACAAACACAAGTGAGAGATGCACCTATATTAAAAATCTTGACTCCATTCTCTTTCACACATCAGTCAGTACATATGACAATGAGTGGATTGCCAACATGCACATCTCACCTCCTACTCCACCCAAACCCACATCACACATAACCACATATGTGGAGGTACTTAAAAGAAGCATACCTAAACACAAGTCATCTCACAAACACAAATGCAAGCATGCTCACATAATTCTACCTCTACAGAACACAGTACATATAATAGCTCACACACCACTGTCTCACCTGTGAAACCCTTAAGGCAAAACACAAAATCAGACATATTAGTCATAGTTGATTACATCATGAGACACACTGATGTCCCTCTCCCCAGCCTACATAAAGGAAAGGTCAACAGTCAGCTGTCTGTGAGGTGCTAGGATATGCCATATCACACATGCACTCAAGTATGTCAACAATAGGTACTGTTATGACCTTGTCATAGTTTCTGTTAGCATGTACGACTTGAGATGTACCTCTCTGGACTGTATGAAGAGAAACATGAATGAACGCTCAGACTGTGTGTCTCATGCAGGTTTGACCTTTGCCTTCAGCTGCATTTTACCTTCACCTAGGATGATGCCTCAATACAAATAGAAAATGATTGACTTCAATAATTAGCTTAGCGTCTGATGGATCCACTATATGTCAGCCTGTAATTACATGCTTAACAGACCTCAATGGTTTGCCAGAGATGGTCTTCATCTGTCACCCCTGTACAAACAACATCAAGGTTATGTTGAAAATGCTAGGAGTGTCAACACAAAACTGCACTCACTGGAAGCTGCACTCACCTTGGAAGATGCAGACATTTGTACAGTCACAGATACCTGGCTCCATGGCTTTGGTTGTGGGTGACTCTAACTGCGCACTGACTGGGTAGATTACTCATGGTCAGACTCACTTGCCCAAAGGTTATTTGACTTTGTTAACTCTAATGCCTTGGACCAACTGGTTGAGAACCCCCACAAAGGGAACCATCATACTGGATTGGGTTCTTACCAGTATGGGGGACCAATGTAGTACCCCCACTGTGAGATCCTCCCTGGTGATATTTAACCACAAATCAGTCTCATTCAAAGTATCATACCTGACACCCTTCTCCTTGCAACAAATAAACTAAAAAACTTCACATTGCTTTGTAAGAGTAGGAGGGAGGGAGCCCCCCCCAAACTGAAAACACTCCCTCCTCAGCTTAAACAAGCAAATAAGAGTTGTTGTGAGGTCCTCCAAAATAAAGTATCAGTCCAAATTAGCCTCCTCCACAAAGGACAACCACAAGGCATTCCATAGTTACATCTGTAACCTACAAGGAAAAGCTCAGATTTGTGCTGAACTCGTAGTTAATGATACCACATATACTGAGCTTGTAGACATACCTAACCTGTTGGCCAAAAGGTTCTGT
>NC_056741.1:1873558411-1873593411 GCF_019279795.1 Protopterus annectens | reverse complement strand
AATTTTTGATGTATATATCAGTGTATTATACTCCTGTGCCCAAATGGTCAATTTAGTCAAGTTATTTAGCAGAAATGCCCCATCTGTAACACATGTAATCAGTTTACACAATTTCAAGTCATCTGTATACAGACTGTAGAACAACTCAGATGAAAAAGACAGGTCTAAAGAGAAATCTAAACAAGTGTGGGCCTAGGACAGAGCCCTGTTGGACACCTTGACTGTGACCAGGAATTTCACTGGTCCAATTTCTGTATGATATGTGACATGTCCTATATGCAAGCCATGCAGCTACCCATCTTGTCAAGAGTGCATCAGTACCTAGTTGTTCTAATTTATTGATCAGTGTTTTGTGTATGGCCCTGTAAAATCTATATAAATTACATCACAGCACGTTTTTGCATTCCTAGCTGTTATTATATTGTTATAGTACAGCATGGTCAGGTGGTTCGAGATCTATTTTCAGCATATGCATGGTGATATATGGTTTTAAGTCCTAACCTTTACAGTTCTGATAATGCCTTATCCAATATTACCTAAGGCTTTTTAAATAGGTCTTAGATATGCAGCACATAAGTAAATGTGTAATTGATATGTGAAATAGGTTAATACTAGTATATCACACACAGTCTGTAAAGCAGTACTTATTACTCCTAAAAATGCCAAATATCTGAATATTTCAGGATTAGAGCCCTGAACACCATCACACAAGCTAACCGCCTTAGTCCTGTGAGCCACATAGACTACCTGACAAACGGGATCATTCATCACACCATTACCTGCACAAATATGTACTTTGCCATTATCAGTTAAGTAACACGTAATAAGTAAATTCATATTGTACGTTACTGTCCTGATGCTGTGTGGCATACTAACTGTGTGAAATGTTCATACAGCATAGATGATTTTTTGTTATGGCAGTTACAAGGAGGGATTGCTGTTTTGAGAGGTGGGGAAACAAATGCCCATGTTCTACTAGGACACAGATTACTCTGACTGTCATTTAACCTCACTGTCTAACATATACGTTAAATGAAGTACCAGAAATCTGTTGCAGTAGGACTGTATGAATATTCCATGCATGAGGCCTACTGAATACAAATGGTGACACGTTAGTGAAATGGTTGTCTGTAGTCCCTTGTGGATGTAATTTCTGTCCAAACAGCCCATTATAGTTGCCTGCATAATGTACCCAGTCCATAGCTACAATGAGATAACATAACAATCCACTATACTATTGTGTAGGTTATGGACCTACCTTGCAAGTGCAGCAGTTGATGCAACTGTAGTTCAGGGGTGTGAGCAGTACACAGTCAAAAACATGGATAGGTACAGGACGTGTGATCTGGCTGGCATCAATTTTAATACCTGAATGTGAGTTAATAGTAAGGTGCTAGTCCCTAGGTTGTCAGTAAATGTGATATGCACTGTCTGGTAGCTAAAGCCTAGGCATACTGATTACACCTATGTCTGCCTACAGGGACATTAGCAGGGGGTTTCTTCTCTGAGTCCTCTTATGTCTCTGACTGTGGTGACCTGGGCACTGGTGGAGGGCTGTGAATCCCTTCCCTTTGCTGATCCTACTGCAGCTGTTTCTGCAGGATCAGATTGTGTAGCATAGCATATACTGTGAATATCTGTGCACATGTGGCTGGTGTATACTGCAGGGCTGCACCAGATATACTGAGGCACCAGAACCATGACTTCAGAAGCCCAAACACACCCTATGTGATGATCCTAGTTTGGGTTTGCTTCATTATAGGGTTCTTCCATTGGTGTGTGTGCATTTCTGTTGGGTGTCATCATCCACGGTTCCAGGGCACAGCCAGCATCCCTCAGTAAATGGCCCTGTGGAATGTCCCCCTAGCAAACATCCTGTACAGCTATGATGTGTGCCATATATGGGGTCATGATAACTGCCAGGATTGTCAGCACACATATTCATGATAATCCCTTGGGGATTGCACATGACTTGACAGTTGATGGAATGGCATCCTTGAGATTACGTAGATTCTGCCCTGCTCATCAAAAAGGTGGTGCATTCATGTGTACATGACTGTAATCTATGGCACACAGTACTTCGGGGTAGTGTGCTATCCAGTAGAAGTGTTGCATATTGCTGGCCTTCACGTCAGGGTCAAGGGGAAAAGATTTGTGCTGACTGGCATATGGGAGCATAACATCCAGTAATGGGTGGAGTATCCTGGATGCAGATGCCCGTGACACCCCCATCATTTCCTGAGTTGGTCTTTGAAAAGTACTTGCAGTTAATATCCTAAGAGCTACACAATACCTTAGTTTTCACTGGGATGGGTTCCCCTCTGTTATCTCTGGCTCTGAGCTGAGGCTGGCGGAGCTCACTGAGCTCTTGTAATGTGTCCCTGTCTGCCCTGTAGTGCTCTACAATCTCCAGCTCATGTAGGCCTTGGAAGGTTACCCTGGGCCTGAACACTCTTCTCCTTCTTGGCTTAGGCCTATTGTCAGCAGCACCAGCAGCATTGACTTCAGCAGCCAGCATATACACATGTAGAATACCTGCAACAGCCCCTAGCATTATCTTAGTTAAAATTTCCAGGTCTGTACTCCAATGGTTCAGAGTACAAAGGGAAAATCAGAATGTAGGGTGTATGCATACTTTATACAGCTCTGCTGTAGGCCCTCCACCTGGGATCGGCTAATTATGATGCATTTCAACTGCCTAGGATATAGGCGATCTGTTTTAAAGGCCCTAGTTTATTGTGCTATGTTTTGCTATGCACAGCATAGCTTATACAAAACTATATATTATTAATTGAATATATCCAGTTTTACTTGATAGATGCCTACATTTTCACTATCACATGAGTAGTCTGTTCACATGAACATGCTAAGCTATGCGGCATGCTGTGCAAAGACATGTGCTGAGCAATAAAAAGTCCTAAAAGTAACATGACACACCCTCCTGATGTCATCCACACACAGTGAGAATATCAACACCATGTAGGGACCTACACGGAGTGGATATGCAGGCACGGTTGCTCCTTTTACAGATTCAACAAAGAAACCTCATTTGCATACATATTCATGCTGACAGCCTGGAAACTACACAGTTCTTAGCCATGTTAGCTAGTTAACAGCACAAATGCATTGTTGTACTGACCCGACGCAAGGTCCTATAGTAAGTACATTTGTGTAAACTACATTATACATGTGATTTTACAATTTTTTTAAATGTTTTTTTCTGTTAAGCATGTTTGCGCAATGTGGAACATAGTGCAAACATGAAAATTATTTAAAAAAATTACTATTAATTTTATGTGTTCGTTTCTTTTTTCAGACATCCACAATGTATGTTTAACACATTTATGTATATGATCAAACATTTTCAGTGGTGTCATGTCCATATTTGTGGAGTTTTATAACCCCTTCTGTCTGTGTAGACTCCTGTACATGGAAAGTTTCCCTGTACACTGCAAACACAGACATTGAGTCTACATGGATGCCTTTCGGCTTGTTGGATTGCTCCACCTGGCTAATTTGCATACGATTCACCCACTTATGCAGAAATTTGCATTGCACAGAATTTTCCCTGTTTGCACATGCTTGAGCACTGCTAAGCAAGTTTATTGAATCTAAAAATATTTGTGCTCATGTATGCATCACAGCACAATGCATAAACGAAAAAAATGTAGGCTTTACTGATTTTGAAGCCTTTAATATTTATGTTATATCATATATAGTTAACTAGTGGTTTTACAGTTAGAGCAAATAATAAATGGGAAAGAGAACATCCTTGATTCATACCTTTTGCTATATTAAAGGGTCTAGATAGAAAGGAACCTATCTTAACAAAACATTCTGAATTACTATAAAGTGTTTTAATTAGTGTTGTAAAACTAGAAGAAATGTTGTATTCGTTTAATATTTTAAACAAATAAGGTTAGTTCACTGAATCAAAACCTTTATCAAGATCTAGACTTATTATTGATAATTCTTTTTTATTTTTATATGCTATATCAATTAATGAAAAAATCTTATAATAGTGTCTTGTGCTCTTCTGCTTATTATAAAGCCAGCTTGATCTTCATTTCTTAATCCCAGGAGTATATGGTTTATCCCTTTTGCTAGTATAGACATGAACCTTTTTTAGTCTACATTAGAAAGTGAGATAGGGTAATAAGAAACACATAATACAGGATCTTTATCTGATTTTAAAAATAGATGTAATTATAGTGTATTGCCAAGATGGAGGAATATTAGCAGAGCTTTTGACTTCTGCAAAGACATTCAATAAGGTTTTTAAAATATTGTCAGGTAGCAGTTTATACAGTTCTGGGATGATACCATCTAATCCTGGAGCCTTGCTGGTTTTGTGAGTTTTAATTTGGTCTTTCAATTCTTTAAAAGAAAAAGACTTAGCAGTTTTACTTTGCTGTTCATTAGCTAATTTATGATGTATATTTTCCTTCAAAAACTATCAATTAGTTCATTATTATCTGTTTGTCTCCTTTCAATTAATTTTTTCATAATATTTACTAAAACATTGTAATATACCATTTAGATTTGTTATGTTGTTTCTCTCATCTTTATATACAATCTCTTCAATGTGATTCATTTTGTTCATATTTTTTAATCTAATGGCTATTCTATGTAGATTCTTTGGATTTACTGAATAAGACTGTAGTTTATTTTTTTTTCCAGATTGATTCAGATCTTGTGTTGAAGTATTTGCTGATATTCCTGGTTCAGGTTTTTAACTCCATATTTGTGGCATTGTCATTTGGCTTTATGTTTAACTTTAATTTATCTGTATTAGATTGCAGAGCAATCAAGTCCTTGTCCCATTCTTTCCTGATATATATATATATATATATATATATATATATATATATATATATATAGTTTACTATTATAATTCCGAAATGCATTCGGTCGAATGCCGGTATCTCCGACTCCCAAGCGTGAAAGTGACAATGTCGAATTCCGACAATTCCGAAAGTACATCTAGAATTTGACCTCCAAATGGGTTTTAACATGGGTCAAGATAGAGGCGAGATTTGTACTTCGACAATGTCGGGTTCAACATTGTCACCATTCGGCCCCTGGCATTCACTGTAGTGGTGTCAACAAGATGCGCATCAGAATTATGATAGTAAAGCATATATATATATATATATATATATATATGTATATATATATATATATATATAGATATATATAGATATATATATATACCAGTGTGTAACTTTACCAACTAAATAGGCTTTTAATGTGTCCTATAATATAGCATCTGTCACCTCCCCATTGTTATTAAATTCCATGAACAGATTAATTTCTCTCAAAAAACAATCATCAAAACCTTTTATTGTAATTATGTACGCAGGTAACCTTTGACAATGAAATATGACATTTGAGCTAAAGGTTAGAATGAATCTAATGGCATTATGGTCAGACAAAGGGCATGAGACTGTTTTTTAGTAATGCTCATTTGATACAAAAATGTTATCAGTATTGGTTTGTGTTCCATATCTGAAGGAATAGTGTGCATAATTTAAAGAGCTATGCAGTTTTAAGACTAAAATATTCTTTATATTCATTAAACCTGTATAGTGATTTAATTGTTTTGCTGTAGAAAATAGACTGACTGTTTTCTACTTAGTAGTATATTTACTTGATAAAATACAATAAAAATCTCTGGCTATCACCACATTTCCTTTTGAATGTAATGTCATAATGTCTAGATGCTTCTTGGCTGTTTTAGATCCTGTTCCAGGAATCCAGTAAGTATGCATGACAGTATAATGCTTTTTATTTATTTATATTATCACCAATCCCAGCATACCATTTTTATTAGACTAAGTGTCAGCTATTTTAAGTAAAGCTAGTGTTTTCTTTCACAGGATAAGAATATCTCTTATTTTTTAACTAAAATGAGAACTTACTAGACTCAAATGGTGCTTTATTTGAAACCTGCCTAGATTTTCAGTCAAAATATGTGTTTCTTGCAAGAAGACAATATCTGCTATTTGTAATGTTAAATACTTTTTAAACAGTTTCTTTTTAAAGGATTATTCAACCCATTAACATTTAGTGAAAGACATTTATATCTTGGCATCTTTGAGAACAAATGTTTTAAAAACTAATGAATAGTGGTTTAGTACAATGAATACAGATCTAACATATGTACAACTTGTTAAGGACAAACATTCTAAAACTAGTATTAAAAAATCTAAGTTAAAAACATTTTTATCATCTAACATGGAATAAAAAAAATCCTTGATGAACACATCATACAAACCACCCATTAAAACCCCATAGCTCTACCTAATCACAAATCTTTGCTACTACTTATGTAGACATAATAAAACATCATGAATAAAAACTATATAAGTTGTGCTTCTAACAGACATAAAATAGAACTAAAGAATTAGCTTAATCTTATAAAATCATATTTGAGTTAGAAAGCCACTTTACTTATACCAGTTTTCTTTTTGTAAGTGTGATCATATTACTTACTTACTGATGTGTTATTCATTACTTTCTTAAAACACAATTCCCCCTAATTCTAGGACTTTTAAATATCCTATCTACAAAATATCTAACTATATACACAGTATACTATATTGACTATTATAATTTATTGCTGAACTGTTATTTAGGGTATGTGGGATAACCTTTTACTTAAGCAGTCCTGTATATTGTGTATAAAAGCTTGCTGTTTATGTTAATGTTATCAAGCATACAAATATAAAGTATCTGAAATAACTGTTATCTTTATCACCGACAATGTTATCCAGGTTTGCTAGAATTGCAAGATAAACTTAATTTAATTATCTACACTTACATTTAATCAATTATAGGCAGCAAAATCTTGTTATGTATGTTGTTAATAGATTAAAATGTTATTTATTTTTATGCAAGCTGTATTACCAAGGGATTTCAGGTTTATGTGTGCACTCTCCCTTCATCTCCACACTATCATACAGAACTGTACATTTTTCTCCACAGAGCTACGTGGCCACATACATATATGTATCTAAACATCACCTTCTCTATGTGGTTACAATTGAATGCAAGTATGAAAGCATAAACATGCACACCCACATTTAATAGTCATCATGGCATAATATAGGATACGCTTCTGAGGTGTCTGTTATAAAGCTGGAAGGTTGTTTACTTTTTTTTTTAAACAAAATCTGTTAAATTTATGTTATGTTCATTTAAACAGTGTACTGACAGCTTATACTTTGTTTAATATCTTATAAAAAAGAAGTCATGCAGCAGCTTACTTTTTGCAGCTGTTTTAAAACTCAGCGACTCGTCATCATCACCATCACCATCATCACCCCCTTTTTTCCATTTTTTACATGGGGTCAGTGTATTGTGTTAACTGTCACCATCTCTCTTGATACAGTGCCAAACTCCTGCCTTGTTTAACACTCATGCCTGACTGTCACAGATCTTCTTTCACACAATCCATCCGCCTCTTTGCTGGATTTCCTCACTTTCTCTTACCTCCTTCCTGTCTGTCCCAAATCTTCTTCACCAGATCGTCTTCTGCTTTTCTGCACATGTCTGAACTACCATGATCTGTTCTCTTTGATCTTTTCTGCAATTGGAGCTACTTTGACTTCTGTGCTTATGTCCTCATTTCTTTGCCTGTCCTACAGTGTGCATCCTACCACCCATCTCAGGCACTTCATTTCCTTCACCTCTAGCTTCTTCATGTGCTCTGCCTTTACTGCCCAGGTGTCTGTACCATACAGTAGTACTGGTTGCACCACTGTCTTGTACACCTTAATTTTCAGCTTCTTTGGCATTCTTCTATAATAGACTATACCTGAAACTCTATGCCAGTTGGTTGCAGCCCGTCTGATTCTAGCTTTAACCTCTTCATTCAGACGCCCCTTCTCCTCAACCACCCCTCCCAGATACTTGAAGCTATTTACCTGTTCCACTATGTCCCTTTTATTTCAATTTTCAGATTCTTCTGATTTCCCCAATTGCTGACATTACCACTCTGTGTTATCAGTGCTTAGTTTCATCTCATGTGCCTTCCTTCCGTTTTGCATTCCATTCCCCTATCCTTTGCTGAAGTTCTTGCTCAGAGTCTGCCTGTAATGCCAGATCATCTGCATACAGTAACTTTGTTGATCTGTCTCTTCCAAACTGTTTGCTAATGTAGTCCATCACCAGTATGAACAGCAGTGGTCTCAGAGCTGAACCCTGGTGCAGACCCACTCCCACTGAGTCACTGGGTCCTTGTATACAGCCTGCACTAATTCTACCAATGTTTCTGGGACTTTGAATCACTACAGTACTGCCTAGATCAGCTTTCTTGGGACCTTGTCATATCCTTTCTCCAAGTCTATGAATGCCCAGTTGGATTCTTTCCTCATCTCTAGCTTCTTCTCAACTATCTGTCTCACTGCAAACATCGGGTCAGTTGTGCTGCATCCTGATCTGAATCTGAACTGCTCATATCCCATCTTACATTCTTCTACTCTGTGTATCCATTTATCAATCACCATCTCCAGAAATTTCATGCAATGTGATAGACGTTTGATGCTTCTGTACTGCCCACAGTTGTGAATGTCCCCTTTGTTTTTATACACTGGCATGAGTATGCTTATTCTCCAGTCATCTGGGATATGTCTTTCTCCACAATGCTATGAGTACCCTCAGGATCCACTTCTCACCTACTCGCCCAGCATCTTTATCATATTTGTTATGACTTCATCTGAGTCTGCTACTTTCCCTGACTTAATTTTCCTTAGTGTTATTTTTACTTCTTCTATGGTGGGCTCCTCTCCTTCTCTCATCATAGGTTGTTTCTGGGGCAGTACAGCTTCTGTGAGGTTTTCTTCATTCAGAAGCTGCTGGAAATATTCCTTCCATCTGCCTTTGATGTCCTCTGGACTAGTGAGCAGGTTGTTGCTGACATCCCTTATGAAGGGTGTCTGACTATCTTCTTTATCTTTCTGTCTTTGCCTTGCAACTTGATATAGTTTCTTTGTACCACCTACTCATTTTTCCAGAAGCTGGTAGAGTGCTTCTGATGCCCTAGTCTTTGGCATTGCAATTCCTTTCTTAGCTTCCTTGTTAGCCAGTCAGTATTCCTTCCTAGCCTGGTCGGTCTTTCCTGTCTCCCATTTTTTTTCTGCACACTTTCTTTCTTTTTATAGCTTTCTGGATGTCTTGCATTTCACAACCAGCTTTCCTTATGTACCTTAATTCCATACCTAGCT
Source organism: Protopterus annectens (assembly GCF_019279795.1). Lineage (NCBI taxonomy): Eukaryota > Metazoa > Chordata > Ceratodontiformes > Protopteridae > Protopterus > Protopterus annectens. The sequence goes on along the minus strand of NC_056741.1, from coordinate 1,873,584,184 downwards.
CCGCCAATCTTTTCTGTAGTCCTAACAAATGCTGTTTTGAGGTGCTGCCATTCTTCTTAAATTCCACCTATTGCCTCCTCTTCTTGGGGTGCTAGAGCCCCGAGTAATTCCTTGAACGTTTTTACTTTCTCTCCAGTCAACTTCCAGGTCTTCAGCCTGGTCTCTGTTGACCTTAGAGCTTTCTCTGACCACTAATTGTGGCAACCGTGGGCCAACTGTTTCACTGGGGATGACTTTGCAATCATGTATTCTACCCCAGTACCTTTTTCTTACTAGGAGGAAGTCTAACTGACTTGCTTGTTGGCCACTCTTGTATGTGATCTTGTGACTCTCTTTCTGAACCATGTGTTGGCTACTATCAAGCTATTTGCCACACAGAAATCTAGAATGGCTTCTCCTTCTTTATTCCTGTTGCCCCACCCATGTGGACCTAGGCAGTCCTCATATCCTGTTTTCTCTGTCCTGATATGTGCATTCAAGCCACCCATAATTAACACCATCTAGTAGGTCCTGCAACTGCTCTCTCAATGCACTCTATTCCTTACCATCACAACCATGCTGTGGAGCATAGGCTGAGATTATGAATGCTGCCCTATCATTATACTGGAGTCTGATTTTCATAGGTCTGTCATTAATTCTGATGATATCCTTCACTGCCTTTTGAAGCCTCTCTCTCACCACAATTCCCACTCCATTTCTAGCCATTTCTCCCCTCCAGAGTAGTAGGCTCCGGATTCCAAGCCAAGTGGCTTTGATGCATTGCCTTTCCATTTTGTCTCTTGGATACATAGAATGTCCAGCCTCCTCCATATCATCATGTCATCCACTTCCAAGCTGTGTACTGTCAGTGAGCCTACATTAAGTATAGCAATTCTCAATTCATGTTTGTCGGGTTGATTCGTTTTACATCCCACTTTCAATCAACAGAGCTATCCAGGGTAACACAGGCTGGGCAACTAGACACTGGCCAGCCCGTAGCTTGTTGACTCAGAGCTGATGGGCTTTATAGTGACTGCCACAGTGCATAGTCTGTGATCTTATATCTCAAGGATATGGTGCACAACAGTAGATGCCCAAAGGGGCTGGTCTGTACAACTCATAGGGCACCATATGGAGTCTGTGCTGCTGCCCACAGCTCCATTCATTGGTGAGTTTTGACATGGAAAAAGCAGTTTTTTTAGAGGTGGGAGGAACCCCACAGAGACACAGGGAGAACATGCAAACTCCAAACAGGAATTGGTCAGAAGTCAGGATTGAACCTTGTACTTTGTGCTTGGGAGGCAAAGACCTTAACCATTACGCAAACTGGATTCTTGTTAAAGCTCAACAAAGTTGCTGTTTAAAATGATGGTGGGGCAGCTCTATGTATTCAAAAATACATAACACTTTCTGTAACTTAAAATGTATGCTGACCTTATTAATGAAGTTTTCACACAATCCTTTTAGAGCAGCATTATATGGTTTGTAAAGGTTGCTTTTGAGTAACCCACCTTCAGAGATCTTTTCTCTTGTGTATCATGTTTTCTTTTCCCCCAGTCTTGCAGTTCCTATCACAGATTTCCTTAGAAAAGAAGCTTTTTTTTTCTCTGAAGTAGTAATATTGAGTATAAAACTAAAAAGCATGTTTTACCTTACAGATTCATTTCAAATTCGGTGATTAATGTACAGAAGTCTTTAAAACCTTCCAATAACATCTGTTTTAATGTTCCATTCACAAGTTCCCTTCATTTCCTGTTTCTGGAGGGGTTAAAGATCTTTTAACGCTTCCTTTCTCACAAGCTATTCAAAATGAAACCAAGATGCTGTGCATACCTCTCAACCTGGAAACATCAAAAATCTGGGTAAAGGCCCATGAAAAGTAGATACAAATGGCCAAAAATCTGGAAGCTGATTAACATAAACATTGCATACATAATTATATAATCTTGCCTACTCCAGTGGGATTGTGGGATACCAACATTCAAATATAAATTGAAGAAGAGACAAAATATTAAACACAAAATATATCCAGAACAATATTGTTTTATTTATATTAACATCTGAGCTTGTATTAAACTTTGAATGTGTATAAAACTAAAATGCATTTTTCTTTCATACAAATAAAATTAACTGCTAGTAACCTGTTATTCTAACAACATTCTAAGTTTATAAGAACAGTATTTTAAATCTGTCCCTATTTTTGGGTCACCCCCCCCATTATTAAGACTTTATCCAGATTTTTTGTGTTAGGAAGTTGAGAGGTATGCTTCAGTTTAACATTTCATCTGAAATGAAAGCACAGCACAGCACAGATATGCAGTACCTCCTTATGCTACACTACAGCATCACTATTAGAGAATTAATCCAAGCACCTGGGATAGAAAAGAACCCACAGCCTTCTGATATTCTAGCATCAAAGAGGAATGTGCTACTTGCTCAGCTTCTGACACCATGAAAACTCTACAAAACATATAGCTTTAAATACCTTAATAATTCCAAGTCCAAGTTAGAGCCATATTAACAAGATGGCACACTTTGAAAATGCAAAACGTACAGCACAGACAGATTGTCATTTACAATACAATCCATATTTCACTGGTAAAACAGTGTGTGCTCAGGGTCACAAGCAAGCATACAGGCAAAACCTTTTTCATAAAATATGAAAGAGAACACCTTTTGTGTATCAATCATTTAGGGAAAATGGTAACAATAAGCAATCATTTGACAAATTGTCTTGGTTCATGGTTTCTGAAGTCCTGCCCTCAACCTCTTAGCTTAAGAAGTCTGGACAAAGCCGAAAATAATGGGGGGACAAAGGCTGAAAAGTAGGGACAGATTTTAAAGTGGTGCTGCGGTAGCGTTGTCGCCTCACAGTAAGACGTTGTCCTGTTCGATTCTCAGCTAAAGCGTCTTCTGTGTGGAGACATGCGTGAATGGGCGTACCTTCGTTGAAGGTTGTGCATCAGTGCTGGCAACTCGGTACGTAAAAATCTACTGCCAATCATTAGGGGACCGGAGTTCCGCTGTGGCAACCCCTAACTGGGAAAAGCCAAAAGATACAACAACAACTCTTAAAAACTTAGACAGTTGCTTGAATAATAAGAATAAAAAGTTATGTGTTAGGGTGCATTTTTCTGAAGGATATGAAGTCTGAAACTGGAGACTGTCATTATTTAGTGATTTTATTCCTCAATGATTTGCCAGAAAATCACAAATTTTATGTGGAACAGACCAAAAATATGAGCCAAATTAACTGGACATTCTGTGAAAATCTGGACAGTTGAGTGATATAAGTACTTTTAATAAAAAGAAAAGCTGCGAGTAGATCAAAATCAGTGCTGTGGGTGGTGTGGAAGCCAGAAAATACCTGGTCAGCCTCAGTTTCTTCCTTTACCATAAAACATATTCTAGTGCTGAAAAAAAGGCATTCTGCCCCTGCAATTTGCCTGAGCAAACGAAGTTATGTTTTAGGAGTACCTTCCACTTTTAGCCCATATTTTTAATACACTTATTCTTAAAATGTATTTTGTAGTGAAACGGAGATGCTTACTATTGACCTTAAAAGTGATCATTTCTTCTTGTTATTACATCCATTCTAAAGATTAGGATTCACATGGGTAGACAGAGCAACATCAGGCCACCTCTATTTACATGTACACTGTCACTGCAGTGAAGTTTCTACCTACTTAAAAGTCTAGCTGGAAATGTCTCAATGTCACTGGGTGCCAATAAGTATCATGAAATTGTATGCCAGACAAAATACCAGTGGTAACTTACATAACCAGAAAATACTTCAGTTAAAGAATTTACCATTGTAAATAATCTAATTTATGGCAACTTGTCTCTCAAATAAGCATGACCCTGAATGTGCAGTTGCAACCCACATTTGCCCATCCCATCTCTTGAATAAATTGCTTGACTGACTGCCAGGCATGTTCCAATTGTAAATAAAATAAACAAAGAAATTGGCAACTGAAGGGCCACTTGGAAATTCGTGGCACCCCTTTATTTTGCCCTCAAAACTGGTAAATTCTAAGGAATTTGGTACAGTTGAGAGGTATGATGCTGGGGAAATTTAAATAAGCTTGTAACATTAAGGAAAACACTTTCGAAACACTTTTAGACTTTCAGGCAGGAAAATGAGATAAAAGAAAGATGAAAATTTAAAAGGGCTCACGATCGTGCTGGGGTAGCCATGATCTATGTAAAAAGACACTTTAACAGTTTTAGTAAAGAAATAAAGAAGAGAGTTCAAATAAGCCCCATTTAAAGTAAAATTAATTAAGTACATGTTATTTAAGCATTTCCCCAACTTTTAGTAAGACTACTGTTGATTATTTAAATGTTTACATTTAACAGATAACCATGACAGAACATATCTGCACATTTTCTTTCTTTTGGGGTCATAGGTTCATAGGTGTTTACTAAGCTAACAACCACAAGGGTCTTTTTAAGCCTAGCTATGCATCCCAAATCTCTGACAGGTTCTGATACCCTTGATAAGTATATGCATGGGCCTGGGAGATGAACCATTTACAGGTTACCTGAGTCCATTACAGACATAGGTGCCAAACCAGTGATGAATTTCCAGTTTCCCATCCAATTGTCCAAGTTGCACTTGAATTAGGTTAGGGAGGAACTCTGTTTCACATGGATGGGGACCCTGTCCCATGGAAGGGGTAGTTTCTGGGATATATACCTATCTCTCCAACAGGTCCTACTTATATCACAAGCAAAGCTTAAGTCTTTAGAATGCATAATTCTGGTGCTGTTTGTTTTCTGGATATGCAGGAGGTCCATCAGAGTGAGGTCTGACAATGCCCTATATACCAGGCATAGATCTCCTCTCAAAAGCCTGTAGGAGACAGAATACAGGGATAGGGCCTTCAGTTGGTCTGCATAGGACATATTACTTATGCCCTGTATTCTTTTAATGAGGAACCTCTGAGGCATTCCAATTGTTGGATCTGCCTGGTTAGGTACATAACAAAGGGGGCACTGTACTCAACTTTTAGTACATTGTTTTAAATAAAACTTTCATTCTATATCAAGCCCAGCCTAATTATCAATGCTTATATGTTTTCTTATTGATATTTAAATAACTAGTAAAAAGCACGAATATAGACATTAAACTAATAGAAAACAAAAAAAACGGACAGGAACCAGGTGATAGATCCCAAAGTCCTTAGGTCCCAAGTCCTTAGGTTAATGTGTGACAACCCTACTATTAGGGTAACTAAACCTGATAAAGGAGAGGTATTAGTTGTCATGAATGTTTATGACTATAGAAACAATTTTTTTCCCATTTATTTACTGATATTTATAAGGAAACTTCTATTAACGTGATGAATGTAGCATACCACAGGATAGATTTATTATTGAAAGATTTGTATATTAACAATCAACTATCCCCAGGTGAAATTAATTTTTTAAGAGTTACCCACCCAAGGACACTAACAATCTTTGGGATCCCCAAAATACATAAAGATCTAAGCAATCCACCCCTTAGACCTGTTGTAGATGCAAAGGGTTTGAAAACCTTTCCAATAGCAACATTTATTGATCAGGAAGTAAAAACCATACTCAATGAATACCCTTATTGTTTTAAAGATTCATGGGAGTTCTTAAAAAGGTGTCTAGTGATCTTTACAGTAACAATATTATTTTTGTCACTATTGACATCAAAGATTTATTCTCAGTTATCTTGCATGACATTAAGCTCGAATGGTTTCATATCTTCCTACGTCATAATTCGAACTTTGACACACTAAAATTCTTACTTTAAGGGCATCGATGGATATTATCTTGGACAATAATTTTATAGTTTTTGAACAATTATTTAAACAGAAAAAAGGGGTAGCAATGGGGGCAGCATGTGCCGCCATTTTTGCCAGTATGGTGCTTGCTTATTGGGAATCCAATTTTATAATTAATTTTGGATTCTCTAGTAGTTGGTCCTTATATGGGCAAATCCTGGACGACATCATAATATTTTGGAAGGACACAAGAGAGAAGTTAGACCAGTTCTTTGGCTACATTCATGAAACTACTGACTTCTTGAAGTTTACTATGACATTATGTGAAGAAAAAGTTAATTATTTGGATGACACTATTAAGAAAAATAAACTAGACAAGGTATTTGAGTCCACAATATATAGGAAGCCAACATATTTGAATACCTTGTCACATTATAATAGCTGGCATCCTGTACATCAAAAGAAGTCTTTGGTTTTAAGGCCAGTGTGTGTGATTGGCAAGAATAATTTCTGATTTTGATGAATTTAGGTGGCAAAGTAAACTATCAAAAATATGTTAATTAACAGGGGCTACCTATTTATTTTTTGGAAATAATTATTGATGAAGTGAATGATAAAAAGATTAGGGGTCAATATTCCCTGTTATTGGGGATTATGGTAGCCAACAGCTTGAGGGAGAGGTCAGACAACACTATGTTATGCAAAGTATTGGTGCTAACATATAATAACCAATTTGGGAACATCAAACATATTGTACAGAAAAATCGGCATGTTTTTCACTTGGATGATAATTATGCTAACATTGTAGGAAAGACCCCCTTATTGTATATATGAAAGACAGAGATATCAAGAATTTATTAAAGAACAATAAAATTGTTAAACAGGAGGGTAAGATGATAAAATGTGGGTGTTGTTCCCAATGTAGATTCATTTTTTAATGTAATCAGGTGGAAATTGAATATTTTGGTATCATTAGAATAAAAAAGAAATATAATTATGAGGCAAGAGGGGTGATTCAGGTAGCATTATGCCAAAAATGTACTGCTTTTTATATTGGAAAAAACAAAAATTGCCTTAGGAATAGAGTTTACCACATAATTACGACATCAGTAGGAAAGAGACAAGCAATGCTTTGTCTGCACATCTTAAAATATGTGGGTTACTCCTTTAAATTCATGATCATAGATCATGTGGACCTTGGGCCAAGGGGAGGACCTGCAGATTTTTTGGAGTTAAAGTAACTTCAGTGGCAGCTGCAGACTAATGCTAAAGCCTATCCAGACTTAAATGAAAATATATCATTTAGTCCTGTTTATGCCTTAAAGTTGCTCTTGTACTCTAGTTTTAAAGGCATACTATTTGAAACCATATTGAACGTGGGTGTTTTTAGTGTCAGTTTTTGTGGGTGTATACACTATGTTTTTAAACATTTTACATATAGATATATATATATATATATATAGATATATATATATATATTCTGTATATTTGTGTATTTTTGTACATTCTTTCGCATGGATGTATATTTGTACATATACTTTTATATACACAACTTTTTCTGAACTGGGGCTATAAATGTTGGATCAGTAATTAAGGTTTAATTAATTAATGGTTTTAATGAATAGGATTTACTATATAAACTGGGTGTAGTATGAATAAATTCATTCTGAAGAAATCCTTGTACCTTGTGTACCTTGTGGATAAAAGCGCTCAATAAATCGAATATTTTGGGATCTATCACTTGGTTCTTGTCCATTTTTTGATATTTAAATAAACTGAACTATAAAACGTTAATCAGTTATTTAAACTCAGATTATATATTTCAGATTACTATTTTAATATAACTATTACATATGCTTTTACCCCATCTAGTGGAGAATCAGATGTATTTCAATAAGCAGGAAATTGTTGATACTGATACTATATTTTAATATGAGAAAAGGAAAAAAATGAAAAGTTTTACCTTTTGATTAAATCCATTCATGCATTGTACAACAATGTATAGTATTTTCATTTGTCCCGGAGTGTTTTTTTTTTATTTTTGTCTTTTACTGTCCATTCATTTCTTGTAGCATGTCTTTTCAGAGATGAGATCCACTCATAGCCGGCCTTAGGAATATACCAACTAGGCAGCTGCCTAGGGCGCCACTCTATCAGGGGCACTTTTCTAGTAATGTAGGTGGTGTAGGTAGACCAGGATGGGGCACCAGGTGGTGTGTGTGTGTGTGTGGGGGGGGGGCAGTTGAGACATTTTACCTAGTGCACCGGTTCACCCAAGGCCATCCATCATCTACTGCATTTCTTCAGTGGGTTAAGTAAGTTGTTTTTTTCATGCAAAAGAAACAGCATCTTCCAGGGTTTCAAATGTTTTTCTTCTTTCTGGCAAAAAAGTCTACATTTTGCTAAGTAAACTAGTTCTGTTTTTATTCAAGATTTCTTTAAACTTTTCAGCAAAAAAATACATACTTTCCTTTTTGAGACAAGTAAAGAAGACTTATTGTCAAATATGATAATGCAGACCAGGCAGTGTTTAGAAATAAGTCTTTGTCATGACTGGAAATGAATTTCACAAATATGAATCTTGGATCTGAAGTTTTCTTGTTTGATTTTGTTGTTGACAGGGATCTGTGTACCCTTTCTATACCATATGAAAGGGCTTCAGGGAGGTTTATAGTTTTTGGAATTCAAGTAGTTAAAAATTTACCATATTTTCTCCCTCTTGCTTCTCAGGCACTCCATATATCCTGATATTGTTCCTTTTTGCCATGTTTTCAAGATTATCTATCTTATCCAGGAGCTTGTTGTTTTCTTTTAAAATGAATTCAGTGTTACCTTTTCCTCCAGTCAGTCTACCATCTAAATCAGTGAGTGAGTCTTTCATGGCAGATGTCTGAAGATTTTGCTGTTTAACTACTTAATTTATTAATTCCATCTTCTTTTTACAGTCTTCTTTGATTGTGTCTATTTCGAGTCCAGTTATCCAATTTTAACAATATGTACTGTATACTAGTGATGACAGAGTGTAGCTCCTTATTCACAGTGACTTCTTGAAGTGATACCTTAATGTGACTAATTTTCATTTGATAATTTCAAGCTGAAGTTTTGACAGGAAACTTTTAAAAGAGAGTGGATTTTTTTTCACCAGTCTCAAATAGTTTCCATTTCTTTATTTCACCTTTGTAGAAGTTTTTTTTTTATTGAAATTAAAAATTAAGTCCTGTCAAAAATGTATAGGAGAAGCAGAGTAAAATTCTTGTGCTGTTAACCGCTTGCCATCTTGACCATGCCCAATACTTTTTTTCTTAATGTGGTCTTTTGCATAGTGGCAGTATCACAAGAAGTGTGTGTGTGTGTGTGTGTGTGTGTGTGTGTGTGTGTGTGTGTGTGTGTGTGTGTGTGTGTGTGTCTGTCTTCCTCTATCTTTCTCTCTCTGTCTTTCTCTCTCTCTTTACATATATATATATATATATATATATATATATATATATATGTTTGTGTATGTGTGTGTGTGTGTGTGTGTGTATATATACTTATGAGTGTGTGCTTATGTATGTATGTGTATGTCTGTGTAGTATCCTTTCTTTGAGGATGAATATACATACCTCTAAGTATAAAAATTCATTTTCTCATTTCAAAGACTAAAGATGATCAGACATTTTAAATGTTTTAATATTTTTCTACTGATTTGGTAGTCATATTGGTATTTAACCTGTAGCATAGTAAAACTCCAAAGGTAGCCTATACTATCACAAACATATAAAGAGAATTATCAGTTATATCACATGATTTATGATCTTTGCCAGCTAATCTGATCCTTCATTTTCTGCTTGTTTATTGCCTGGGACATGGATTATTGGTACAAGGCAAAGGGACGGAATTATGGACAATTCTCTATAGCATTTCATGTTTCAACAATCCCTGTTTTGATCTCTGATCAAATGATATTAGAAAGCTGTTCTGTAAGTTCATTCTATGCTTCTGTTCATTTACCTCCATAGTTTCTGAAGTCAGCATATCCATATGTCTCCTGTCATATCACCTTATAAAACATGCTTTCAAAAGACAAGTACCTAATATTTGAAATTCATTAATATTTATGCTTCTGCACATAAGTGGGCCTTCAACTACTATAAGTGAATTCTCCAGCACTCGCCTGCCCAATTTCCAGACTACTGCAAAAATGAACCCACCTCTAGGTCTGCTGGTCTTGCTGTTGGTCACACATTGAACATGTGACAAATAGATCCTGGCTTCCTTGTTGTTATAAAATAAATGCATAGTGAACTCAGTCTAGGCAAAGTTGTTTGTATTCTGATTGATTTGTCCAAGGCCTTTGACACATTCAGCAATCACCTCTTACTAGTGTACATCTTCAAACCTCACCTATCCTTGAATATTGTCTACTGATTTTCTAGCTACCCAGAAGGAGGAACTGAGACAGTCAGACTGAACTACTATGCCCTTCTAACAATCTGTCATGGTGATACCCTGGGATCATTGTTCTATCCCATTCTGTCCTCCATGTTTCTAAATGATATGTGGAAACACAGTGATGCTGTCGAGTTTACTTGGTATTCTGATTATTCCACTTTTCTACATTCAACTTTCTCCATTTTATTTAAGGATAGAGATCCAGAACAGTTTCAACTCTGTTTGTAGCCAGTAATGCCTGGCCTGTATTTAAATGTACAAAAATGTGTGTAATGTATAGCTGAAAAACTTTGCATTATATTACTTTGAAATCTATTATTCAGTTTCTCTGATAAGTCTATCATATAACTAGTTAAACATTCCATGCTGACTGTACCTACCACTGACAAAAGCTTAAATTCAATTTCCATTACAAGGCATTAGTTTAATAAAAATTCATCAAAACAAGGCTTCTGTCAGCTCCATGTCATACAGAAATAAATCACTGAAAATGCCTCAGCTGATCCAGATATTAATCACAAAAAGAAAAAATCTGGCACAAGGGAAGTGGTCTTACCCATCTTAGAAGGGAGAGACCACTGTTTGGTCAGTCTGGGAAGATTATGGCACCTATGGTATTTCTGTCAGAGATAGCATGCATGGCTGCAGCTAGATAGACCTCTGACCTCTGGCAGAAATGACATGAGGAGTCGGGAAGAAATGAAGCAAGAAAAATTCTTGACCTGCCATATATAATGGGCCTCTGCTTGTGCTTTAGTTTTCCCACAGAGGACAGCATACATCTTGAAAGGCTTTCACTCCTACAAGGAATGAATGGGTTAAGAAAGCAACTGTGGTCCAAAACTAACTAGAATTGTAGTACATCTGTTTGAGCCCCTTGTTAAAGAGTGTTGAGCTGTGTAGTCAATACTGAATATAGACTGCTATGATTCATGATAGAATGAATAAAGAAACATAAAAAGGAAGGAGAACGTGTCTCTAGATTCTTTAAACACTTATGTTTGTAGGGAGGTATGTAAAAAGCTAAAGTAATGTGAATATACTCATGAAGGTCACTGCTAAGACACACTGAGACTGTGAAATCATCTTAATAGGAGACTATAAAAAGATGAACAGATCCTCTATGCATTCCACATAATTTAATATATTTGTGGTAACACTGCAGATAATTTAAAATAGTGCCTATGTTGTTTGTTTGTTGGGGGGAGTCAAATCCCCTTGTACCTTACAGGTGTGTGAAGCTGCACCCCCCAAGTATTTATTCTAACTCGAAAGTTATATCACCTCAGACAAAAGACAAAACTTGGTATATCCCTGTCTCCAAGTTTGTTCACCTACAGAACTATGAATATAACTTATATACTCCTTAGTGTTATATAGGGTCTATATTAGAATACTGAAGTCTTAAAACTTCGAATGTTCTAATATCGACCCCTATTCAGCGAACACTTAAAATATCGCACATGCAGAACAGCTAATTTTTTCCCAGGGAAAAAATTTGCTGTTCCGAAACACATACACACAGCACAAGCACACCAAAAAAAACAGCAATCCACACATGTAGACTTAAAATATTACACCTAACCCTACACTAAACTGTATATACACTACTATCTATCCACTTACCTTAACCCAAACCCTAACCCTAAAGTCCGTCATTATTGCACACTCACCTCATCCGTGCCCTAACCCTAACTCACCTACCCTGCCCTGCCTTAACATCCATCACAATCGCACACTTACCTGATCCGCACCCTAACCTTAACTCAACTAACCTGTGCCCTAACCCTCACGTCCACACAATCGCACACTTACCTGAACCTGACCCGTAACTTTCCACCACAGTGCTGAAAATAGCGAAGCGACAGAAACGGCCAACCAAATTCTTTCCCTAGGAAAAAATTCAGTGTTCTGTAGCTTCACTATTTTCAGCGTTCTCTGAATAGGGGTCGATATTAGAACATTCAAAGTTTTAAGACTTCGGTGTTCTAATACAGACCCATTATATAGTACTGTTGTCTCTTGCAAATGTATCTAAAGTAGATCTTTTTTCATCGGGCCTATGCTGAAAAGAAACTTTGCCTATTAACCAAAGACAAAGATATAAATAAATTATACAAGAAAACATTGGGTAGAGCCACTGCACTTCTATATTTGCTTATACGGTAAATTCTGTTGATGCATTCATAATTTGATGCTTGAATATCAAAAACACTTGCATAACTAAACAACAGTTCCATTTGAGTATCATTCAGGTCTTTATTATTTTTTTGGTGAGATCTAGCAAATTCCTAATATGAGCAGATACACTGTATTGAAAACATATTAAATATACAGCAAAAGGTGAGGGTTTTCAGGGCTATCAACACTCAACTATAAAATGCTTTCTTTCCTGCACTTTATCTTTCCTGCACTTTAACTGCCTTTACTCTTCCTAAGCTGCATCCAAGTTATAATGAAACTGCTTAATTTTCTTGCATCCAGATTGCTAGATCACACATTTATAAGGAATTATGTCCTCTTACTTAACTGGAATTACCAACTCCACTTGCTCAGAACAAGCTCAAACTGCCCCATAGATTGCCTTATGTCCCAAAATGCCCTAGGCTATGTGGTAACACAGTGTTATCCCTCAATAAATTTTTGATTGACAGTTAAGTTTCTTTTCCAGTTAAGTCCTCTGTCAACAGGTACAGGGATTTCATATATGCCATCTGTCTATATAAACTTTCAACATCCTCTCACTTATATTTGGCCAGAATGTTTTCAGTCTCGGTTTAAAACTCAAGTAGGCCTTGAGACTGCACATAAGAAGCATCTGGTTTGCATTTGCAGGATTACATAACATACTGTACACCCCCCTTCTTAGCTACTTATATTAACTAACTTGAATTCCTACCACCCACCCCCACACATTTTCTGAAATGAATTTATTAAATATTTAGAATCGACAAAGACAGAAGCAACCATTTGAAAGCAATAACAATAATAAATGTGGAAAAAATAGTAATAAAAGATGCTGAGAAATTAATTCGACAAATTATTTATATGCAAAAACAAGAAAATAAAAGACTTTTGTTTCCAGCTGATATGTTTCCTTTTAATTTCACAGCAAATAAGAATCTTTAACATTATTTAAACAAAACTGAAGTATACTTGCCTTAGGTAAAAGTTGTGAGATTAATAATTTCACACTTAAGTAAAAGTGTTGCAATGCCAAGCAATGTAACACATACAAACCCTACATTATGAACACAATCCGAGAAGAAACATAACTCTGTAAGGTTAGGTAAGCTTTGGAGAAAGGCATACTTTTAATAAAGAGACATTAAGAGAATAAAATATCTGAAAGTGATCTTTTCTATAAAACAGACCAGTATAGATTTCACTGTGACTAGGTTTGGGTCAGAGCACTGCCCGATTACCTGACTTAGAGTCACACAGACAAATGGAGAGGCTGGGAATCAAACCCTGGAATGGATGATGAAGCTATATAGCACTTCATAAATAAATCCTGTGTACTACATCGTCTCACAAGACCTTTTAGAGTCTAAATTTACCACATTTGGGAAAACTGAATAAATTAAATTTCTTAAAATCCAACAGGGAGATGTTTTCTAAGATAAAAACAACTGATGAGTTTGTTAAGCTCTTACATTTTAAGAACATGTAAGCATTTTAGAAAGGAAATTATCTGCATTGCCTATATGATTATTCAGCATTTTCCATCTTTAGGTTAAACGCAGTGGGCTAAAATAATAATTTGTACTATAACGGCAGTCGGTACTTTTAATATAAATAACAGGTAAGCACTTTCGTAAAAACGTCTTCAGACCATAAAATAATAACACAGCATGGCCATTTAAATACAAATTAAAAAACACACATTATCCAGTGTTCCAACAACTTCAAATCACATGATATAAAAAACAATTACCCTCTTGTTTTCTTTAATTTGAGTATTAAAGAGACCTTGGGCCGGATTTACGAAAGCTTGCACGGAGTTGTAGAGTAGAGTAAGACGTCAAACAGGCAATATGTCTGACGTGCGATCCAGGAACAGCCGGCAGGGGCGTGCACGAAAGCTGCTAAAGCTACTCTTGCACGGACAGCGTCGTGGTATGCAAATTACCTCATTTGCTGCTGAAAGCTATGCAAATAAGGTAAATTTGCAATCCAGGAAACACTAACCTGTCTGTGGAAGATTAGTTTTATCTTCAGAAATGTACTCCATTGGTAATGGAGTACCGTTCTGCAAATAGCTAAACAGCGCTATGACAGCTCCAAATAAAGGATGCATACAGTTGAGGAAGCATGCCAATGGCCAAATATAAGGCCATTGGCATTTATAAATGTTTAAAATTATTAAAATTTACTTTTTTTTTCCCCCGATCTCCGATGTTTAAGCATAGCGCAGCACCGCACAAACGTACGGCACTTTAAAAACAAGAAAATCATTTAAAAATAGCTAAAAATAGCCATTTTCACTAAAAAGCTTATCCTGCCATGCAGGTGAATGGCAGGCTGAAGACAACATGGCCACTGAGTACTGGTTGCTAAGGGGGGGGAATCTCAGTGTGAGAGATGTAACCATGCATTAGTAGGCAATCCTATGCAAATGAGGATAAGGATAGTGAATCTCAATTTTCTCCAGCATGTGAGCCATGTCCCAAGAGTGTAAGTGTAGGAGTAGGTGAGTAGTAGAGTAGAATATAGGTAACATCATGATGGGGGGGGGTGTCAGAAAAGCTGTAAGCTAATTGGAGCACAGTGTCTTGTATTTGCCCTGAGTTGCTCACGATTGCAAGAGGCGTGTCTACAGTTGTTCTTTTTGAAAACCAGAAACCAAAGGTGCACACTGTGAAAATATCTGAAATTTCTTGCAAATGTGCACACAGTGTGTGCACGCATGTGCGCGTGTTTGCGCGGCGCTGCCCCAGGCGGAAAGAGAAAGAGAAAAGGAAGGAAAAGCAGTAGTAGGAAATTAACCAAGGAGAACTAGCAGAGCTGCCAGATGAAATATATCAGAATCAACCAATTACACAGGCAGCAGACTAGCCCAGCCCAGCACTTTAAACTCTGCAAACAACATTCTTCCCTGTTTTTTCCCCAAGAACTCTGCAACACTGCAGTATACAAAGACGGAAAGCTTAAAAACTTTAAAGTCAGACAAAATGTTAGGGGCTGCTCTTGCTATCATAAACCAACATTTGCAAGGTGCTGAATGTGGTGATGTTGTGAATGCTGCTGAGCAACCCACAGTGAGGAGATGGAGAAGAGTGTACAGACCCAGGGTAACCTAGCAGGAGCTACATGAGCTGGAGATAGTGGAGTGCTATAGGCTGGACAGAGACCTCCTGCAGCAAATTGTTTAGCTGTGCCGGCCATGCCTCACACACAGAACCAACAGAAGGGAACCCATCCCAGTGGATACCAAAGTATGAGTTGGCTAAGAATACTAGCTACAGGTATCTTCCAGAGACCAACTGGTGATATGATGGGGATTTCATAGGCATCAGCATCCAGGGTACTGCACCAGTTCCTGAATGCCATGTGAGCACATGTTGGTGTGCACATATATTTCTCCAATTTCCGTGAGGCATTGGCCAGCAATATGCATCTTTTCCACCAAATAGCAGAATACCCTGAGGTAGTGGGCGCAATAGACTGCATTCACATGCACATCAAAACACCACCCAGTGAGCAGGGTAGGGTCTACAGCAACCGCAAGGGCTTCTCCTCCATCAACTTCCAGGTTGTGTGCGATGCCCTGGGCATAATAATGAATGTGTGTGCTGGCTGCCCTGGAAGCTATCACGATTCCCACATCTGGCATCTGATGCAGTTGTACTAGAGATTTGCCAATGGGGACATCCCTGATGGTCACCTAGTGGGGGATGCTAGATACGCACTGGAGCCATGGCTGATGACACCCATCAGAAATGCACACACACCCGAACAAGAACTCCATAATGAGGCACACGCACAAACAAGAAACATAATTGAGCATGTGTTTGGGATGCTCAAGTCACGGTTCTGGTGCCTGGACACATCTGGTGGAGCCTTGCAGTACTCACCAACTACATGTACCCAAATTGTCATGGTATGTGCCATGCTACACAATATGATCCTGCAAAGACAGCTGCAGCAGGAACAACATGGGGCAGGGCCAAACAGCCCCCCGCCATTGCCAAGGCCTTCACAGGCACAGCGTGACTCAGAGGAGGAACAACCTGAGCCTGCCCCAGTAGGCAGAAGGAAGTGTGGCCAGTATGCCCTGGCCTTGGCAAAGAGACAATGCATAGCACATACACTGACTCAGTAGGAACCCTGGAAATGACACCTCTCTCTGACTCGCACATACAGTAAAAGAGGTGCCGAACTTGACACTGCCTGTTTTCAAACATGTATAGGGTGTGTAATATGTGCATCCGACATAGGCAGCCCTGCAGCACCACCTGAGGCATGAGTCCCTATTTTAAGCAATATAAAGCACTGCTAAGCAAATTTTACCAGTATTGAGCATATTTAAATACAATTAGTATAGCTGCACACCGCACTAACCAGCATAACGTCGGGCAATGTTGGGCAAAGTCAGGCAAAGTTGAGCAAAGTCGAGCAAAGTCAGGTAAACATGCTCACACCTGCTTTACTGTTCCTTAACCAGTCAGGTCTGCCCAGCAGGAAAATAAAAAGCAGTGACAGGGCTCAAACTCAGGATACTGTGCACTATAGTCACAGTACTAAACCACTAAGCCATGACAGCATTTCACTGGCACAGACACAACTTACGTCACTCACACATACCAGTTGGGGGGTCACATACCTAACAGTCACAGCCAGCAGGACAATTGTAGACAAAAACAAACACAGACAAATGCTGTATCATGCCCTCTGAAGAGGCATATGAGTAACCTCCCCCAGGCCTATGCAGACAGATAACAGCAGGCCAGGCAGTGTGATGTGGGTTGGGTAGGCTATGAAGTCACAAACTAATATGCGTGTAATTGGAAGCTAAGGTCTGTAGTACAGTGGTATGCCTCAAGCCAGTACGATAGGCAACAGTACAGATTGAAATGGAATACCTGACATAGCAATGTAGGCCTAGCAAATGTGTATAAGTGTCAGGTGTTACCCCTCATCCTATGTACACCCACAGTAACAATCAGGTGTGCCCCCCGGGTAGAAATGTACAAATAATAGCTGTCCCCCCCATATGTAGAAATGTTGATAAGGCTATGCAAATTGACTCATGGAAGCCCTGCAGGCACAGAGTGCTTCCTGTCGATGTACAACACAAAGGTGAGCCCTGAAGTAAAAAACAACTTGATTTTTCAGACACATATAGCATATATGCCCATAGTGGGCATGCTCACACACTTAATTTATCAAATTTCAGTCAGCAACATACTGAAAGGTCATACTGGGCATGCTCACACACTTAAACAAATGAAACAAATGTCAGTGAATAACATACTGAAAGGTCATACTAGGCATGCTCACACACTTAGGCCATGTCTGAGTACAGCAGTGGGCCACACATATCTGGCAGTTGCAGTTCTTACTCCAGACACTTGTCACTATTCACCAATCCTGCCTTGCGCACAAAGTGATATGAAAACAGACCCATATAATATATTGAACCGCTGTCATAGTCAAACTATGTACTACAAGTACTTAAGTTGTTCAAAGAAAGTGAAAATCCAAAGAAGATCAATAAATCTCTGATCAGTATCATCAAGAAACAATGAGCACTCCTAACATTATCCAAGCCATGTTCTGGCAAAAATATTGCCAAAGAGTCCATAGAGAACCATGAAGCTTTCTTTTGCTATGGCATAAATATCAATGTAAACTCATATATGTTCTGAGTCAGTGCAAAGTGTAAATGAATACATGTACATGACTGACATTGCCAACATCTTGTCAGACAGGTTCATACATATTTACCCCCCTCTCACTGACAAAAGGGCCCATTAGCATACCTGGAGATTGTGAAAACCCAGAAATCACATATGCAATGGTTAAACAGCTCTATCCAAACCTAAAAACACGGTGTCTATAGGATGACATGGTTTCCCTGGCTGTGTCATATGTGAACTCCAAAACAAACAGACCCTGCACCTGAACAGTCTGTTGAGACTCACCCTCTGTACAGGATATGAAACTGTTGAATGGGTTACAGCAACATTTGGCACACTCCACAAGTGTTGGTGCACAACAGACCATGGGAACTATAGTCTTATATGCCTAATAAGCCTGATCTGCAAGGCCATGTAGTCCATCATTATGGAACTCATAAACAGAGCTATTGGGAGTCTACAAACAACCAACCCTACCCATTTCGGTTTGGTCAGGGGCAGATCATGGTTCCTAAACCTGCTAGACAGTTTTCAAGGCAGTTACCCAGGACATACATCAATGAAATGAGCTACACACAGCCTACATAGACCTTGAAAAGCCCTTTTCCAACATCCCACACACATGTCATATCTGCAAAATCAACAACCTGTGCATAAACACGCATGTCATCAGATGGATTGCCAACTGGGGCACAGATAGATCCCACAAGGTAAGAATTGTGGTCTCCCTGTTGGACTGTAAGCTGGTAACAGCTGCTGTCCCCATGGCTCAGTCCTGGGACCCCTCCTGTCTGGTGTATACTTTTCAGAAATACAGTCAAACACACGAGGGCTATGGTTAGCAAAGTTTGTGGATGACTGCAAAAAGGTTGTCATAATCGATGTTTGGGACAACAGAGACATCCTTAAAAAGGGTATCAGTCAGACAGATGTGGTGTCAAAATTATGGCCTCGAGCTACAGTCATACAAATACCACATAGGTGCCAACACCCTAAATATGGAGGTAATAATAAGGGATCTATGGACACATTGTGGATAGTCATCTCTACTTCCAGAAACACATTCACAAAGTGGTTAGAAAATCATGCTCTGTATTCCCACAAATAGCCAAGGTCTTTGCATGTAGGTCAAAGGAGGTTCCCTCTACTCATCAGTCATCAGACCCATCAGAGAGTATCATGGCACACTTGCGATGAATCTGATTAGGCACCTTTAGCAGCTGGAAAGACCACTGAAGTACCTTAACAAGAAGTTACTGGCCTCAAACAGTTGCCCCATGCAACAAGACTGAAATTAACTCAATCTGTACTCTGTTGCATACTGTCTACTCAGGCGATCTCTGCCCAACAGACAGGTCCATGTCCAATGCAGAACTGGTGTACATGCTCTATCTGAAGTAGACCCAAGCTCACTGTGCCACATGCTCTAGGGATATCATCATCACAACAATAAATAGAACATGTTTGAGGGATACATTACTAACTCACAGACTTCCCTTGCTTTGGAACAGGCTCCCAACCTACATTAAGCTGAGTCCCTCACTGACACTCTTCCAGAGGAGCCTTGATCAGTGTATGTGAAACTGAACATGGCACACCATATTACCCACCTATGTACCTATATATATGTAAGGGGAACACAGCATAATAAGCCACAGATGGATGGGCAGAGATATGTGTAAGAGGGTGACCATGACAGGGAGCCATCCAGGACTGTCCCACCAAGCACACATCACAATGGCACAAAAGGCATGAGGTGCACATCTCACCCACTATACATAACAGCCACCAGTATCTGTAAGCATTACAGTGTATGTGGTCCATGTGCCTACTGTACAACATGACTGTACAATGAAGTACACATCTATTATCTGTAGACATGTACCTGTCACATAGGTTCATAGGTATGTAGTAGACTGTCATCACAAAGGCATATATTAGCCTAGGCAAGTGTGCAGCTTTCACCACCCCATTGGGTAGTCTCCTAAGCCCTAGTTCTAATAGTTAGTACCCTAAGCCCCTTTCTAGTGGGGCTGCTGATGTAATGCCTGGCGTGAATTGTCTGTTTCGCATCCACTCATCAAGGTTCATATTGAAGAGTGTCAGCGAGGGGCTCTGTCTGATGTACATTGGGACTCTGTTCCACAGTAAGGCAAGTGTCTGGGATGGTGCTCTATCCCACCAGCATGTTGTATTCATTGTTGTGATGAGGTTCATATCCCTGGAGTGTGTAGTGCGACTCAATTTTGTTATCCGTACATGGAGCATGTTCAACAGTTATGTGTTGGACATGGCTCTGTATGTTAGGAAGAGTGTGCCTCTGAGTAGGTGGTACACAACGGAGAACAGATTTAGTTTTACCAATTGTGTTGCATAACACAACTGTTTGAGGCCAGTAATCCTCTTGGTGAGGTACATCTGTGGTCTCTACAGCTGCTGGATATGCTTAGTTGAGTACATCCAAAATGGTGCATTGTACTCAATAATGGGTCTGATGACTTAAGAGTAGAGGGCCACCACTACCTCTTTTGATCCTGATGCAAACCTTTTGTTGAGTAGGTGGGCCACATAGGATTTCCTAATCACTTTGGCAATATGGTTGTCAAAGGAAAGATGACTATCTACTTGTGTCCCCAGATCCCTTATTACCTTGTCAGTTTTTAGGGGGTAACACCTATGTGGTAGTTTGTGGGTACTTTGTTTTCAACAAAGGGGATTACTATGCATTCTTTCACTTTGAGCTTGAGGCCATGATTCTGACACCACACATCTGTCTCATAGAGTCCTTCTGGAGAATATTTGTGTCATCCGCGGAATCTATTATGGCAAACACTTTACAGTTCCCAGCAAACTTAGTCAATCACAACCCTCCTGTGTTGGCATGTACTTTTAAGAAGTCTATAACAAACAGGAGGGACTCCAGGACTGAACCCTGGGGGACACCAGTTGTTACTGATGTAGAGTCTGACATGTAGCCAGCAACTCTTAATTTGTGGGATCTATCTGTGAGCCAGTTTGCAATCCATCTTGCGATGTATGGATTCATGCCCAGGTTGGTAAGTTCATCTATGATACCTGACTGGGGAATGTTGTCAAAGGCCTTAGCAAGGTATAGGTAGGCTGTGTGGAGCTCATTTCAATCATCTGTAGCCTGGGTAACTGTCTCAAAGAAATCTACCCAGTTCAGGAGGCGTGCTCTGCATTTGATGAAGCCAGACTGGGTGTGCTCAACTGTGTGAAGGTTCCCAATGTCTTTATTGCTGACTTCCATTATGATTGGCTCCATTGCCTTACAGATTAGACTCGTCAGGCTCATAGAGCGTGAATGCCAAGGGTCTTTTGTGGCCCCATCCCTGTGGAGTGGGAAGAACATTGCTGTGCAATATTCTATGGGTACATATTGTTCATTGTATATTCATATTGTACATATGGGTATATTCTGTAGAGAGGATGTAGAGAGGTGTAGGTACCCTTGATGAATATGGATAAGTCCCCACCCTATGTGCTATGATCCAGGTTCTGATGCTGGAAAGTATGGAATGAGTATTATCCTGGTAGTGCTGGTGTGCTCTCTGGAGCCTTGAATTAGTTTTCTGTTACTGCACAGATATCAACATTCTCCATACTGAGACGTGCCTTGAGTGTGTGCATCTGGAGGCTTGGACTTCTGGCAATGAGTAGCATTTAGCTCACTTTGTGGTTATTTGTGTTGGTTATGGGGTTTGGTTTGTCCTGAGTGACCAGTGTTCCACACCTGAAGTCAATGCCTCATTGGTCCCATCTGACCATAAGTAAATTACCCTACATATCCATATTCTGGCCCCACCCCCCATTAAGGAAACCATGTTAAAATATTTCTCCAAAGCCAACATCATGCTTCTTAAGACAGAAGTGGTGAACTTCAGAACACCCATGTAGATGGACAATACAGTTATGACTACTGAATCCTTCACAATTGCACTTTATAAGCAATTACGTGAGTGCATGCATCATGCTATCACACATAGAATCAAGATGCTATCCTCCAAGAAAAGGAAGCCAATCTGGTGATCCCCTGCCATAAACAAACTGCACAACAGAAGGAAGAAACTGTTGCAAAAGACAGTAAAATCCCATGAGTGGAGGAGCTCCCTGGACAGCCTCAGTAAGAAGCTGCGATCCCTGATAAAATCCTCCAAAGCTAGTTACGAAAACAAAATCGCCACTGATTCTAAAGACAGCCACAAAGCATTCTACAGCTATGTCAAGAACCTCAATAACAACACTCAGATCTGCTCTGAGTTACAGCACAATGGCACTAAATATACAAACCCAACTGATATTGCCAACATCCTGGCAGATAGGATCAATGATAACTTCACCCCCCTCTCACCCATGAAACAGCCCATCTCTATACCAAAAGAATGCAAAGTTGCTGTTATCACAGCTGCACAGGTAAAAAACACTCTCCAAAGCCAGGAACACAGCATCCATGGGACCAGATAACATCCCAGGCTGCGTTCTACATGAACTACAGAATGAACTGGCACCACACCTACATACCATGTTCAATCATATCCTCACCTCAGGATTTGTGCCTGCTGAATGGCACACAGCGACGGTTATCCTACTACACAAGGGGGGAGCCACCATGGACCCCGGGAACTAGCGCCCCATTAGCCTGATGAGCCTGGTCTGCAAGGCCATGGAATGTATCATTATGGAACTTATAAACAAAAACACATTGGTAATCTCCAAACTGTGGACCACAACCATATTGGGTTTGTAAAAGGCAGATCATGTCTCCTAAACCTGATAGACTTCTTTGAAGCAGTCACCAAAGCCCTAGACAAGGGTAAGGTGGTTCACACAGCCTATCTAGATCTTGCCAAGGCTTTTGTCACCATCCTCCACTCTGGAATTATAGATAAACTCACTAAACTAGGTATAAATCCCTATGTCATAAGATGGGTTGCTATCTGGCTCACTGACAGAACCCACACTGTGAAAGTAGCAGACTCCAAGTTCGACTTCAGACCAGTGACAAGTGGAGTACCACAGGGTTCAGTCATGTGTCCTGTCCTGTTTGGTATCTACTTCCCTGAAGTACAGGTTAACACAGAAGGTCTTTGGCTAATGAAGTTCCCAGAGGACTGCAAACTGGGAGCCATAATCGAAACTACTAATGATGTAGACATCCTACAAAAGGGCCTCACTGAGACAGATGTCTGGTGTCAAAGCCATGGCCTCAAGCTCAATGCCAAAAAGTGCATTGTCATCCCCTTTGGTAAAAATTCTGTACCCATGAACTACAACATAGGTGGTAGTATGCTTAACACTGAAAGTGTGATAAGAGACCTTGGGACACAGGTGGACAGTAGACTCTCCTTTGATAATCACATTGCCAAAGTGTTTAGAAATTCCTTCTATGTAGTCCACCTAATCACGAAAGGGTTCACCTCTAGATCAAGAGAGGTCATTGTGCCTCTCTGCTCATCACTCATTAGGCCCATAATAGAGTACAGTGCCCCATTTGGTATGTACCTTAATTGGCACATGCAACAGCTGGTAAGACCACAGAAGTACCTCACCAAGAGGATCATGGGCCTCAAAGAGATGCCCCATGCAGCTCAACTAAAGAAACTCCAGCTCTACTCAGTTGCTTAGTGCCTGCTCAGAGGTGATCTATGCCTGACGTATAAGGCCATGTCCAACCTGGAATTAATGGACATGCTCCACCTCAAGAAAACCAAATCTCTTAGAGCCACACGCTCCAGTGAATTAAACCTCAGCACAGCAATAAACAGGACGTACTAGTGGGATAGATTCCTGTCCCAGAGTCTTCTCTCGCTCTAGAATAGAATACCAGTTGATGTTAGGCAGAGCCCCTTGCTGACTCTCTTCAAGAGGAATGTTGACGACTGGATGGGAAATTGTAAATTTACCCCTGGGATCACTTCAGTGGCCCTGCTAGACAGAGGCCCAGGAAACTAATTTAAAAGGGAGGCAAAAGCCAACACATTATGGCTAGGCTTATAAGTGTCCTTGGGCAGATAGCCTAGTACCTACCTATGAACCTATAAACCTTTGAGCCTTGCCTAAAAAAGGTAATATGGGGACAGCAAGAGCCTTGGCCAGTATTCAGAAGCATAGGGGCAACAGGTACAAACCATCTGTAGTGGAAGCAACAAGGCTTGTCTATCATGTCATCACAGGCAGACAGAGGCTGGATCTCCTTTGAATGACACCAGAAGCTCAGCCAATTGTTGAAGTTTATCGTCTTTCTGTTATATTGCAGTATCATGTAGGTGAAGGTAAGATGCTACTCAAGGACAGAGTCATACCAGCCTGGGCTACATGATCATAGAGCTAATATATATTTCTTGCCATGTTGTCCTGGGAGGTATGTCTCAGAACATTCACACTGACATGAACAAAGAACACGTCATATATGTACCTGTTCTGGAGTGATGTACGTGCTTGTGTTATGTGGTGGATCATAGAACCTGATAGACAACTGACAGTAACCTTCCCCTTGTCCAGCCGAGTGAGTGGAACATCTGAGTGCCTGACTATGAAGTCACCTATTACTAGTGTGTTGGGTATGTTGTTTTGCCTTAGGGCCTGTTGTGAGGCACACTGCTTTGGTGTATTATGTGTTTTCTGGCGTGTGCTTGGAGGTGCACGTTGCTTGCTTGTCTGCTTAGGAGGAAACTCTCTCTTTTTCAGATTAATATTTGTATTCTCCGAGTATGGTAATGTGTATTTATGTGTGTATGGTGTTTATATTGTAGGTCTATGTGAGACAGTTGGTGTTGTGGTTGTATGACCTTACTTCTCCTGACTGTATTGTCCAGTATTGGGTTGACAGAGCTTAGCCACTGGTTTGACCCTGTGTGTGCCAGCATGTGATGCATCAACCTATATATGATATGGTCATGGCCTATGCATACAATACACTCACAATACACCTAGTATGATAAGCCTGCTGAGGTTAGCAAATGTGAAAAAAAACTTTGGGCAAACTGTCAGCAAGTAATGTCTGTATTACACCCTATAACTCCATAGTGTAAAGACATACTTAGTTTGGATTAAGAACACTGCACTTGCCAACTGTGTGTGTGTGTGTGTGTGTGTGTGTGTGTGTGTGTGTGTGTGTGTGTGTGTCTGTCTCTCCCTGGGGAGAAAGCAACCTTTTTGGAGACTACTCACACCCCTTAAAAGTGGTATACTCATCTTTGTCAAGTCTCATGATGTCACCATCCTACAAATATACCTGTGGAAAGGTGAAATCCCAGTAATGTGTATAGCGTGTCGTATAAATGCATACTGCTGTAGTATCATAATGTAGTTAGGGGTTTAAATCTTGTATTTGCCAACTGTGTGTATGTCTCCCTGGGGAGAAGCAACCTTTTTGGAGACTACTCAAACACCTTAAAGGTGGTATACTCATCTTTGACAAATCTGATGATGTCAACATCCTACAAATATACCTGTGGAAAAGTGAAATCCCAGTAAAGTGTAAAGCGTGTCATGTAAAAGCATACTGCTGTAGTATCATGATGTAGTTAGGTTGGGGTTTGAATCCTGCATTTGCCAAGTGTGTGTGTCTTCCTGGGGAAGAACAACCTTTTTGGAGACTACTCACACACCTTAAAAGTGGTATACTCATCTTTGATAAATCTGATGATGTCACCATCCTACAAATATACCTGTGGAAAGATGAAATTTCAGTAATGTGTATAGCACATCATGTAAAAAATTTT
>NC_056741.1:1873175942-1873178442 GCF_019279795.1 Protopterus annectens | reverse complement strand
GGATTGACACCTATTTGGTAGCTAGGGGTAACCTTGTTTTTCCCGAAGGGTATGACTATGCATTTTTTGGCATTTAACTTTAGGCCGTGGCTCTGGCACCAGTTATCCGTTTCTGTGAGACCCTTCTGAAGGATATCTGGTTCCCCAAAAAAAGGAACAAACAAAAAAAAAAAAAAGGCAGAATATTTTTTTTAATTAAATAAGCAACAGTGTACAAAGCAGCACATATTTTCTTAATTAATAGTACCAACAGAATAAAACAGTAGAAACTGATCTTTTTCTTTAAGTAAAAGCAGCAGTTGGTGTAAAATACAGTCAAAGTGCAACAAATGCAGTAGTAAAACTGAACTTAGTATTAGTAGTTCTCATGGATGGTTTGGTATGAAAAGAGATGCACAGGCTTATTGTATAAATCTTTGGAGCCTTTCTAAGACAAGCACCAACCTGTGCAAATGCAGACCTTGAGTATAAAACCAGAACAAAGCAGCTAATACAAAGAAATGGGTCTACCTCTAATAAACAAAATCCCATTTATCCAAATCCCTGAAGACAGAGACGATTTTGCCAAAACTGAATTTCAATGAACACTGGGATCACAAATAAAGAACTCCAGGTAAGTAACCACTTGTCCATATCACAAAAAAAATGAAACACTGAAGCAAATTAAACCCACCCATGTAGGGGGCTGCACCACCCACACCCTTCCTAGCTAAATATACCAACTCTGAGATCACACTACAGTGGGGAAAGGGGCAAAGTTCATCATGGTGGCCAAGTGGTTACTTACCTGGAGTTCTTTATCAGTGCTCTGAGTGTTTGTTGAAATGCAGTTTTAGTGAAGTTGTCTCTGTCTTTAAGGATTCTGGTAAGTTGAATTTCTTTCATTAAAAGTAGACCCAAAGAAACCTATGAAGAAGCTCCAGCTGAGCCCTGCACCAATGAAAAAGCTCAAATTGAGCCTGAACCAGTAACCTTCAATTAGATAGTCCTACTGTACACTTCTGCCATGATGGTACTGAGCAGGAGGTTTCTCCAAAAGAATGTGTCCTGATTTTTACTGCTCAGTCCTCAAACAGAAGTGGATTCAGTCAGTCTGAATTCAATCTATATTGCAGCCAACAGAAGTGCAATGGAACAACAGAAAAAAGGCAGAATGCTTTTTTTTAATTGAATAAGCAAGTGTACAAAGTGTAGTAACAGAATAAAACAGCTGAAACTAATCTTTTTCTTAAATTAAGTAAAAGCAGCAGTTGATGTGAAATACAGACAGAGTGCAATAAATGCAGTAGTAAAATTGAACTTAGAAATTGTAGTTCTCTCGGATGGTTTGGTATGAGCAGATGAGCACAAGCTAATTGCCTACCTCTCTAGAGCCTTTCTAAGACAAGTGCTAACCTGTGAAAATATAGACCTTAAGTATAAAACAAGAAAAAGCAGCTAATACAAAGAAACCTATGAAAAAGCTCAAACTGAGCCCTGCACCAATGAAATAATGCAGACTTAGCTCCGCACCAATGAAATAGCTTCAGTCTGAACCAGTCATCTTCAATTAGATGGTCCTGTTGTACGCTCCTGCCATGACGGTACAGAGTGGGTTTCTGCAAAAGAAGATGTCCTGAATTTTAGTGCTCAGTCCTCAAAGAGAAATGGATTCAGCTAGTCTGAATCCATTCTGTACTACAGCCAACAAAAGTACAACAGAACAACAGAAAAAAAGGCAGAATACTTTTTTTAATTAAATAAGCAACACTGTACAACGCAGCACAGATTTTCTTAAATTAATGCTAGTAACAGAATAAAATAGCAGCAACAGATATCTTTTGTAAATTAAGTAAAAGCAGCAGTTGGTGTGAAATACAGTCAGAGTACAACAAATGCAGTAGTAAAATCGAACTTAACATTCATAGTTTTCTTGGATGGTTTTGTATGAATAGAGGTGCAAAGACAGCCTAACCCTCTGGAGTCTTTCCCAGTTGTTTATATTTGACATTTAACCTGATAGCTGTAACAAGACCATGAACCTTGCCCAACAGTACTTGGCCCAGATGGCCTTCATGTGTTTGTCATGTATAGGCAGATTGAATTGGTGGTCCAGTGGCAGATTTATGCATGGGTGCAGGGTTGCATGTCACCCCTTTTTCAAGCCATTCTGTGAGATAAAAAAGAAGAAGAAAAAAAAGAAATGCATTTCACTGTGCTTTTGTTGAAATCAGAAAATGTACCACCAAAAAGGTATATTTCTGTTTCAGCTTAACTTTTTTTTTTCACTTTTTGCATGAAAGATGCATTTGGAGGTCGCCAGTCGAGTGATCTATATGATGATTCTTAATTGCTCCTCCGACTACATCTCCATTGCATTTGAAAGTTCGTTTGTTGACAGAGAGGATTTAATAGATGGTGAAACGGACAAGAAACACAGTCTTAGTGAAGGCAAACTTTTAGTTTTTAAAAATTCAAAAAAGCATCATTTTTGCAAGGGGCGCACCCCCTGCTTATTATA